>NC_083761.1:6741778-6756778 GCF_963514075.1 Conger conger
AGGTACCCACACAGCCGTGAGGATCGATTAGCACACTCAAGTCCCGATTCCAAACGGGCGCCCCAACAGGAAACGGAATTCACTGAACCGTGTTGCGTGTGTGAAGGCCACAAAGGGCACATACTACAACCCAGGGCCAAAAAATAAATAAAAAAATAAAAAAACTTGAATTTTTAAACGCACCCGTAGGCCATGATTGACGAGTGTCAGGTTTTGGGGGAAACTCGGGAGGTGCCTCCAACATACAAAACCAGGGAGGAATCCGGAGGAAACTAGACAAATAATCCTTCCACACATTCCCGTCCCGGCCTGTCAGTATCAGGACAGCGGTTTGCACATTTCTACTTCAGTCAAGGTTTTTGTTTTTGAACGACTAATCGAACAGCACAAAACGGAAAGTAAACCTGAACTACTTGCCGCTCAGTGCCTCAACAATGGCAGCAGCTAAAGTATAAACGCATCCAGTCTTCAACCTTGTCGGCTAATTGTGTCAGTGAAGGGAGCCGGGATTTTCACACCGAGCAAATCTAATTCTTCGCAGCAGCAAGGCTTCCCAAAAATATTTCTTACAAGCAGCCACCCACCTGGGAGAAAAATAAATAAGCATGCCATTTATATTCATTTCAACAAGAGGGGACAAACCACCAGACTCAGAAGGCAAGTAGCTGCGCTAGCAAATTATCATACTCACCAGATACTTAGCTATGCGAACACAGTAGGAGGCCAGTAGGCATTTAGCTATGCTAACAAGACAAGACCCAGTAGGGCAGAGCCGCCCAACCCCAACGAAGCGCACCTCTTTCAACAGCTAGAGATCTCGTTGGGCTGCCAATGAATAGAATCAGAAAATGCCAAATTAGGTCTCCAGGAAGAGGGTTGGGGCAGCCCTGCTCCAGCTGTTGAGCAAGGCGTGCTTTGTTAGGGCTGGAGTGAAAACCTACAGGACGGTAGATTGCCAGGAACGGGGTTGGGCTGTACAGTAGGTGAGGGCGACAAGGCAGTAAGAGCAGTCGTCTGGCAGTCGGAGGGTTGCCGGTTCGATCCCTCCCTAGGTGTGTCAAAGTGTCCCTGAGCAAGACACCTAACCCCCAAATGCTCCTGAAGAGCTGGTTGGTACCTTGCATGGCAGCCATTGGTGTGCGAGTGTGTGTATGAATGGGTGAATGAGAAGCATCAATTGTACAGCGCCGTGGATAAAAGGCTCTATATAAATGCCAACCGTTTACCGTTTTCTCAGCAATGCTTGCACGCCTTCAGATCCAGTCGGTACTTTGCCAAGCTAATGTAAAAATGACTCCATCTCCCAAGGCCACTGCACTGAACTGCTGGCACCTAAAATGCTAACAGGTGGTGAGGGCAGAGAATAGCACTGCGGTTCCGCTACCTGCTGCTAGCCTGTAATGTCCCAGGGTGGCACTAAGACCATCCGCTCGTTTAAAAAATATATTAAATAAAGACATAAAATAAACTGTGGCCTAGTCTTCTGCAGCTTTGCTCGCTGTGGTTTCAGAACCAGGTGTGACAAATGCTTCTCTGTTTTCGCATCGGGGCGGAATATTTTTTTTTCCCCCCCATTACACCAGTGAAAGGGAGCGCTTCCTTCACGGTTTTGTATAAATTTAGTTTTAGCGTTTGCACTGTTTTTCGGCCGCGGGGGAATCTCTCGCGTTCCCAAGTTCAGATTTCCGCGAAAATTCCCTGCTGGGCAGCGGAGCGCGGTTCCGGTTGGATAAATGTGCGAGTGTAAAGGTAATGAGACATCAGGGACTTCCCCCCCCTTTTGCGAGTTTACCTGCTTTTAAATGCAGGTGTTCTGGGGAAAACGCACAACGGAGTTAGTCTCTACATTCTGAAAGCCAAACCTATATATCCATGTCTGCGTCTTCACACACACACACACACACACACACACACACACACACACACACACGAAGTTGGGTGCTTCTTCACTCATAAGGGCAGTGGGCACCCAGGTCACATGTGGGGGCAAAGCAGTCGGATGATTGGCCAAAGCCGGGTCACATGTGGGGTCAGCAGCTGGATGATTGGTTACACACAGGTCACATGGAGGTGTCCTCACCTCGGGTGATTGGTTAAACCCACATCGTCTTTGAAAGGGGCCAGGGACACAATCAACTCGAGCCGAAATCTGGAATGAGTTTGTGCCTTCAGACTTAGACCAAGGCAGCCTGCTGGTCTGTTTGCTTGTTTAACCACCAGGAGCCTTAGAGATGCCATCACAGGGCTGTTTCCAATTGCTTATTTTTACAAAAACAAAGGCACAGGTACAGAGAAGGTGCAGCAGGAGCACCCCTCAAGCCCAGAAGTAGTTCATAGGTTTGCGCAGGTTTGGGAAGAGGCGATTAATCACAGGAGTCCCGTAGAGCTCTAAAGGGGAACAGCCGGGCCTCACTCAGGGGGGGGTCCTGCTACCCTGGTAGACATTTGAGGTCACTGGTGTACCTCTGCACAGTACTGGGCCTGGAGATCGACACGTCCTGTAGGTTTTCACTCCAAACCTAACCAAGCACAACTCAATCATCGGCTAGTGCAGGGCTGCCCAACCCTGCTGCTGGAGATCTACCATCCTGTAGGTTTTCACTCCAACCCTACTCAAGCACACCTCATTCAACAGCTAGTGCAGGGGTGCACAACTCCAGTCCTGGAGGGCCGGTCTGTCTGCATGCTGGGTTTTCGTACCAATCGGTTACCAGTTTGGAGGAGATTTCCGACAGCTCTATAAACTATGCAGACATCCTGTGCCTTACTCCTGCACTTGAAAAACGCAGAATCTTCAGGGCACACTTGCAGTCAAATCAAATGTCAGATACGGGCGAGTTAACTGAATAATTAAAGGGCAGAAGTTGCCCCAAAATCCTGAAATGGACCTGCCCTCGCAGGGCACCCATGAGCTAGAGATCTGGAGGGGCAGGTAATGAGTAGAACCAGGGGTACATTGTTTGGGCTGGAGTGAACATCGACAGGATGGTAGATCTCCAGACACAGGGTTGGGCAGCCCTGCTCTAGCTGTTGAATGAGGGGTACATTGTTTGGGCTGGAGTGAACACCTACAGGATGGTAGATCTCCAGGAACAGGGTGGGGCAGCCCTGCTCTAGCTGTTGAATGAGGGGTACATTGTTTGGGCTGGAGTGAACACCTACAGGATGGTAAATCTCCAGGGACAGGGTTGGGCAGCCCTGCTCTAGCTGTTGAATGAGGGGTACATTGTTTGGGCTGGAGTGAACACCTACAGGATGGTAAATCTCCAGGGACAGGGTTGGGCAGCCCTGCTCTAGCTGTTGAATGAGGGGTACATTGTTTGGGCTGGAGTGAACACCTACAGGATGGTAAATCTCCAGGGACAGGGTTGGGCAGCCCTGCTCTAGCTGTTGAATGAGGGGTACATTGTTTGGGCTGGAGTGAACACCTACAGGATGGCAGATCTCCAGGAGCAGGGTTGGGCAGCTCTGCTCTAGCTGTTGAATGAGGTGTACATTGTTTGGGCTGGAGTGAACACCTACAGGATGGCAGATCTCCAGGAACAGGGTTGGGCAGCTCTGCTCTAGCTGTTGAATGAGGGGCACATTGTTTGGGCTGGAGTGAACACCTACAGGATGGTAAATCTCCAGGGACAGGGTTGGGCAGCCCTGCTCTAGCTGTTGAGTGAGGGGTACATTGTTTGGGTTGGAGTGAACACCTACAGGACGGTAGATCTCCAGGAACAGGGCGGCACAGCCGTGGTCATGATAAAGCCTGGAGACTGGGGAGATGGTTAGTGAGAACTCCTGGGACAGAGGTCATGCAATGAAAACCCAACACTACATTCAAAAAGGTACAGAAAGCAATTTTCCCCTTCGGCAAAAAAACGGAGAACTACCGCCTGACACAACTCAAGGTATTCTACAACCGCTCCGGTTGCCGAGGAGCATACAGAGTCGCTCACATTCATTTTTAAACAGTTCCGGATCCTTCTCCGACAGGTGAACAGCACAAGTTAAGGGCACAAGAAAGGGGGGGGGGGGGAAGAGACATCCCACAGCAAGACGGATCAAATTAAATGCAGAGATAGCTACGAGACGCCCGTCCGCTCCTCGAATTCGACACGAACACGAGCGTCCGTCAGATCTGCGGCTACGGCCAGCGCCGGGCGCGGCGAGGAAACGCGAACACACTCCCGGAATCACAAACGCCGAGGCATAAAAACCCAGAGAGCGCGCTTCCACAGAACGCAGTCGTATCGAGTCCTCTAATACTCATTCATCCACGAGCTCCGATACTCAGTCATCCAGAGCCTGCTTCGGTCGTCCACGCTCCAGTTAACTCGTGTTACACGAACGCTGCAAAGAAGCTTTTTAAAAAATCGCTTCCTCGTTTTCCAGCGGAGTGGCAGCGTAGTCAGAGTACCCGTTTACCACATTTCTACGTATTTATTACACCGCTTTACCACCATAAAGAAGTATCCGTTTAATACCACACAATTACATATTAATTGCATCTATGTCATGGTAATACATGGTATCAGTTTATTACCACATAACTACACATTTATTGCATGTTAGCATAACGGGGAAGCATCAGACACACCAACATATTTATTAGTATGTTGCCATGATAAAGTATCAGTTCATAACCACATAACTACGACTGTATAACTATGCTCTCGGCGACCACTTGAGTAGGTAGACCTGTACACCAGCTTGTCTGGGCAAATATTTAAAGATCAGCCAATCATGTGGCAGCAACTAAGGCCATAAAAGCATGCAGAAGTGGTCAGGAGGTTCAGCTATTTTTCAGACTAAATGTCAGAATGGGGGAGGGGGGGGGTGTCTCTGTGGCGCAGCCTGTAGAGCACTGACCGCATGCTCATTGCGAGCCGCGACGTCAGACATTTGTTGCATGTCTTCCCCTCTCTCTCGCTCCCATTCTTCCAGTCTCTCTATACTATACTGTCCAATAAAGCTGAAAAAGGCCTAAAAAATATCTTATAAAAATAAAATAAAATAATGTCACAATGGGGAAGAAATGTGATCAGAGACTTTGGTCAAACCGGCAAGTGGATAGGCTGCAGCAGCAGAAGGCCAAGAAGTGTAAATAAAAAGTCCAATAAATACCTAATAAAGTGCTCACTGAGTGTACATTCCCATGATGCAGAAGTGAGCCCAAGTCCAATCCAGCGAGTGGGAATCAAAAAACAGAAGATTGAAAATTGAAAACTGCCGAGCTCCCCAGTTCTGCAGCAAGACATTCGAGCCTCTCGCTTCAACACAAAATGTCTCCTGATGCTAAAATGAAAGCGTTTGCAATTTGCAGCCAATTTGAGTCGGATCTGGCTTCTCACACCATCGCCAGCAGACGATTCGTCGCTCAGAGGGCGCTTCTGACACCCATTTCCCTTTTCGATATTAGAGCAACTGATGGCACGGCGGCCTCGCATCAAAAAGGTCAAGGTGAGGGCGTTTCTGCGCGGAGTTTAGCGCGTTCTCCCTGTGCATGCGTGGGTTTCCTCTGGGTACTCTGGTTTCCTCCCGCAGTCCAAAGACATGCGCTATAAATTGCCCTCGGGTGTGTGTGTGTGTGTGTGTGATAATGGGAGTGAGGGTCCTGTGATGGATTGGCGACCTGGTCGTTTCCTGCCCCTCATGCAAAGCATGTTGGGATAGGCTCCCACCCCCCAGTGACACAGACCAAGAATAAGTGTGTTAAATAATGGATGGATGGACAGAGTATCCCATTTGCTTTTAGAGCATTATATTTATCCTTTAACAGAAAGTAAATACAAAGTTTCCATGCTAAACTCAATGTTGTACACAAGAGCTACATTTTAAAAGCATTTACCAGAAAAACCGGATGAATCGTCTTTGAGGACTCGGTACACAGTTGATTTATAGTACATAGATAGATTTATAGTATAGATTGGTGCAACTTTTGCATGATGGCACAGCTTTAGAGTCTCAGCATGTCTTTAACATGTTAGCATGTCTTAAGCATCCTATGAGCTATGAGCATGTCTTTAGCATGTTAGCATGCCTTAAGCATTCTATGAGCTATGAGCATGTCTTTAGCATGTTAGCATGTCTTTAGCATTCTATGAGCACATCTTTAGCATGTTAGCATGTCTTTAGCATTCTATGAGCTATGCGTAGGCCATAAGCATGTTAGCATGTCTTTAGCATGTTTTGGAGGCGCTTCAACAGGGAAGGTCACAGCCAGGCTGTCGGTCGAGCCTCATTGACTTCCCCGGAACGCGAGCCCCAAATCTAAACAAAACCATCTTCCGTCAGAACTTCTCACCTCAACACCTCGTCACGCAGAAGCGTCGGGATAGATAAAAAAAGCAGCAGGGGCCACCACAGCGATCCAAAAAAGTCAATCTCAGTTCATTTCACAGCATTAGCACCAGGGCAAAAATAGCGCTTCCCAAGCTAGTTGACCTATAACGAGAAACGGGCTGCACGTCTGTTTTTAAACGGAGAACTCCAGGCTCAGGGTGGTCCCATGGTCATGTCCGGCCAGGTCACCCGTTTCCAAACTCACAAGGCCTCAACGTTAAACCTTTCAGAACAATACAAAGTGGCTCCGCCCAAGCGTCGAGAGAACTTTGGTCGAGAAAACGGAGAAAGTTGAGGATGTAGTAGGGTTTCAATAGGGGGCTCAAAACAATAGCATAGCAGTCATTTTGATTGGTTGAAATGGTATAAGGTCGAGAGTGCCGTATGTCACTTTCGGGTTCTGAAAGGGTAAATATTTGCAGCTCGGGAGAAACACTGCAGGTGTGTACCTTTCAAAATGACGGAGAATAGGGCCTTTTGGATCATGAAGCAGCATTACCATTGCCAGACGGCACTCTTGGGATCCTACAGTAGTTACGGTTGGGACTGAAAGGGTTAAGATTGATACTACGACTACTTCCTTCCAGAAGCGGGAGGGTATTACTCAATTTCACCCAAATTTATGCAGCCAAATCGGTAAACCTGCTTCATGACACAACAGGCCTTCTCTCCTCCATTTTGGATGACACACACACACCTGCAGTATTTTCTCCCGGGCATGTATTGACCCTTTCAGTCCCGAGAGTCCCATACGGTACTCTTCAACCGATCAAAAAGACTGCTGAACTATTGTTGGGAGCCCCTATTGAAATCCTACTAAATTCTCAACTCTCTCAATTTCCAAATGAAGAACCCCCCTCGAGATGTTGGTGGATCCGCTTCATATTGGGCTCGGGACCGAAGGGGTTAAACAGCCATTTTGTGGTTTTATATTGCACAAGAGCCATTCCAAGATTGCATTCAGCGTGCATTTTGTCACGTTGGCACGCCTCCGTAGTTCGCAGGAAAAGAAAAAACCACCCGGCACGAATTCGCAGGAAACCGCGTCGCGCGTTTTCGTGCCACGAAGCGAAAGGTGTTTATCTGCAGACGGATGCGAACAGAGCCAGGCTTTGGACACGGCGGCCCCACCTGCCGGTCCACAGGCCTCGCGGTGCTCAGACCCAATATCGGCTACATAAGACCATCTGCCGCAGGAGCGGCGACAGGACTGACCCGGCCCAAACAGAGTGGGGGGGGGGGGGGGGGTCATGCCAACATGCATCACAGCCCTGTTATTACACCCCCCGGGGGAACTCATGCCTGAAACGAAACCGGGTTTCGAGAGCCAGATTTAGAGAGTGCAAATGACATTAAAAAAAAAACAAAACGAGGACAGCGTTTCTGAAAATGGAGAATGTGCAGGAACTCGGCCATTTTGGACATCGACAAAAGGTGTTTTTTTTTTTTTTGTTTCAAGCCGATGTGATGCAATGGAGACAGCGGAACATTCCAGAATCAAAAATGGATGGGCATTGTGGGAAGGGAGGCAGAGAGAGGGTTTGTTGTCAGTCGACTGCATTTTTTTTTTGCAGGTTTGTTGGACATTAAGATTCATTGTAGGCCTATATTGGAAGGTTGCCTGTAATGTGTCAAACGCACAGACGGGATTATCTTCACATGCACGCGATTTGTACTGGTCGACCCGACACTGGACCCCCTCCTTGTCACAAAATCGGGCACCCCTGCTACAAGCGATACACATCGCAGTTAACCCAGGGGATGCTTGGGGTGATCTGGGCATTTCACCTTGTTGTAGATAAATCTCACGGTTTAGCCGATTAAGACTGTTAGCAATCCTGGGTCTCACCTTGTTGTTTATGGTTTAAATGATAAACCAGGAGGTTTAGCCCATTGGATTGCCAGTAGGCCAGGGCGTCACCTTGTTGTTCAAGTCGTAAATTTAGCAGTTCACACCATTGTATTGCCTGTAGGTTGGGGCTTCTCACCTTGTTGTTTAATGTTTAAATGATAAATCTTGAAGTTCTGCCCATGGTATTTGCCAGCAGGCCAGGTTCTCACATTGTTGTATGAGGTTTAAATGATAAATCTGGAGGTTCAGCAAATTGGATTGCTCGTAGGCCAGGGTCTTAGCTTGTCGTTTAAGGTTTAAATCAGTGTTTCCCAACTCCAGTCCTCGGGACCCACTTGCCAGAAGGTTTTTGTTGTAACCAGTAGCTCACACACCTGATTTAACTAATCAAGGGCATTTTTGTGGTTTGATTGGTTCAATCAGGTGTGTGACTTACTGGTTACAACAAAAACCTTCTGGCATGCAGGTCCCGAGGACTGGAGTTGGGAAACACTGGTTTAAATGGTGAATCTTGAGGTTTAGCCCATGGTATGGCCAGCAGGCCAGGTTCTCACCTTGTTGTATGAGGTTTAAATGATAAATCTGGAGGTTTAGCAAATTGGATTGCTCATAGACCAGGGTCTTAGCTTGTTTTTTTAAGGTTTAAATGATAAATCTTGAAGTTCAGCCCATGGTATGGCCAGGTCCTCACCTTGTTGTACATGTAGCGCAGCATGAAGTCCAGCAGGAAGGACTTGCCCTTGCGGAAGGCCCCGGCGACGGACACCACCACCACGTTGAGGTCGCGGACGTGCTCCTGCAGCAGGATCTGCTCCAGCGCCCGCTCGTCCAGCTCGAAGTCGTGCTCGTCCTCGTCCGCCAGGACGATCTGGATGGGCCGGGCCGCCACGTCCCAGGGCTCCTCCGGGTCCTCGGCCTCCGGGCCACCGGGGGGCGCCGTGTCCGAGTCCAGCATGGCCACGGGCTCCACGCCGCCGCCGCGCCAACCTGCCGCAGGGCGCAGAGGGGGGCGCGTTTTAACCCCAAACTGACCACATACTTATCAGATATTATACATTCAATGATATCACTGTAACGGGTATGCACTGATACATCACTGTAATGGGTATGCGCTGATATATTAATGTAACGGGTATGCGCTGATGTATCAGTGTTATGGGTATGCGCTGATATATTAATGTAATGGGTATGCGCTGATGTATCAATGTTACGGGTATGCGCTGATGTATCAATGTTATGGGTATGCGCTGATGTATCAGTGTTATGGGTATGCGCTGATGTATCAGTGTTATGGGTATGCGCTGATGCATCAGTGTTATGGGTATGCGCTGATGCATCAGTGTTATGGGTATGCGCTGATGTATCAGTGTTATGGGTATGCGCTGATGTATCAGTGTTATGGGTATGCGCTGATGTATCAGTGTTATGGGTATGCGCTGATGTATCAGTGTTATGGGTATGCGCTGATGTATCAATGTTATGGGTATGCGCTGATGTATCAGTGTTATGGGTATGCGCTGATGTATCAATGTTATGGGTATGCACCGATATATTAATATTATGGGTATGCACTGATATGTTAATGTAACGGGTATGCACTTTGCACTTTGTTGTACGTCGCTCTGCATAAGAGCGCCTGCCAAATGCCATTAATGTAATGTAATTATTCCAGACATTGGAGGCAGAAACACTGGGGGGGTTTCAAGACCAGGGGCTCATTCCAATCGCTAATTCTTCTCCTTTTTTTTCCTCCTCCCAGCTCCACCCATCAGGAGAGGCTAGAAAGAGGCACGAAAAAGGAATGAAGACTAATAAATCAGGAAACTGTGAATTAGTCAAATGGAATGCCCTTCCAACTTCAACTGTCAGTTCAAAGACACGTCGGTTACAGGCGTGGCAGACGGGAAGAGGTGGACCAACAGGTCGATAATTTATACGCTGATTCAAGGCCCTAGTGTTGGCATTTCAGGTTGCTAAGGGAACTGCCCCACCTTACATACAATCCTTGATCGCTCCCTACTCCCCAGCTAGACCACTCCGGTCTGCCAGCTCTGGTCGCCTTATGGTTCCCTCACTACGAGAATCTGGCGGTCGAGCTGCGCGTTCACGCCCGTTTTCCGTTCTGGTTCCTCAGTGGTGGAATGACTTGCCTACCACTGTCAGGACCGCAGAATCCCTCCCCGTATTTCGACGGAGACTAAAAACACACCTGTTCAAACTCTACCTGAGTCCTCCCTCCTGATTTCCCCCGCCCCCCTTTCTGATATCCCTATCCCTCTTGTCTAACCCCCCCCCCCAAAAAAAAGAAAAGAAAATTGCACTTATGATGACTATGTTTAGAACAGCACTTCCTATGTATTTTCCTAGTTATGGATGTGATGCTTTGACTTGTGGAAGAACCTATGCACTTGTAAATCGCTTTGGATTAAAAGCGTCTGCCAAATGACTAAAATGTAAATGTGAATGTAATACGGCAGGCTTTCCGACAAAATACTTCCACAAAACCAGGCGCTGACGTTTCCTTGATCAGAGGAAAGATCGGGAGTTCATAACTTCTACGTCTACCTTCCAGAAGGAACATTTAAGGGGTTGGAAAGTGCTTAAAGATAGCGGACCTGGATATGGGACTGTAATGAGCCTGAGGCTCGGCACAAAGCTAGACCTCATCACAAATCTTTCAGCACAGCGTAGTGCAGGGGTGTCAAACTCCAGTCCTGGAGGGCCGGAGGGTCGCCGGTATTTGTGGTTTCCTTTCAATCAGCAGCCAAGTAAAGGCACTGAGAACAAGGCTTGGGAAATGTAGCTCTCGTGCTGAAACACACCAAAAACCAGCAGACACTGCGGCCCTCCAGGTGGTGGGGAAAAGGCCAGCATCGCTGGCCCGTTTTTGTAGCTATGTTAAGTTATCCAATATATCAATTACGGTTGTTATAAAGGTGTTAGTTGCACTATAATTGGTTTCACTTATATAAAACTTATATAAAAAAAACACTTTACATTTAATTAAAATGAAACTCGAACTTTTTTTATTTCAGAGATCCAATATAAATTATGGATAAATTGTGGTCGTGATGAATGTGTTAAAGTAATACCACTGTGGTACGACTATTTTAACGCAGCGCAGGTTTGGCTCGTTTCCAGTCGCCCACCCCATCCTCGATCGCTCCATTTCAGAGCTTCACTTTCAGTTTCCACAGACGACTCTCCGTCTGCGATCAGGTGTCCGCTCTGCCCGCAGTATAGACCGCACGCTGGTAATTTAATTAAAAACCGTGACCTCTGTCCAAAGGAACCGCACGCCATACGGCGCATTAAGGAAGCCGAAGTTGATTAGGTAAAGAATCGGTCGATGCGATCGATTAAAAACGTTGGGACGTGAAAACGGGACATGCATTTTTCATGGTCCGCTCAGCCATTTCTTGCGGCCACGTGCCGTCAGCGTAAAATGTCTTCATGCATCGGCTGATGACATAACCAAGACCTCCAGCTCTAGTTGACACACACAGGGGCTAGAGAAATATGAGTCACAGGGTAACCACATCCCTCAGATACAGAGGCCCCACCACACACACAAACAGGAACACACACACACACACGCACGCACAAACACAAACGGCTCTCCAAGACTGCAACAGCTACACAGCCGGTTGCATAACCACGGCAAAAACAAGACTCGTTTGAATGTCCTTTACTCCCACTTTCAAAAGACTACAACTCCACAGCAGCGCAGAGGGAAAAAAAAGTGCATTCAGACTTGAGTAAGAGACGAGAGACTGTACAAATACATTCATATCACCGGAAAATGGAAAGTATAGCATGATTCATTTTATTTTTTTACCAACATTAAGAGACAGCTAAGTGGATAACTGCACCGCAGCAGAACAAACAAGTCTCTTAACCGGCTTCGGGGAGGACTACATTAAATACCCGCTTTCCACAATGCCCATCCGCTGAACGAAGCAAATGCTAATGAAAGCATCTTCACACATCCATCTCTGCACAGCTGAATAACGGCGGTCTGCCCATTGGAATGCTAGCAATGGGAAGAATGTTAGCAACACCGAAGCTAACCTCAGGTCCGGTCCCCCCACAACCACACCTCACCAGGGCCCCATTAGGGCCTCCGGTCAGATCCAGAGCTGTCAATCACAGTCATCATATATAGACAGTGCGATTCGTTTCCATGTTGGAAAGGATTTTTTTTTTTTAAAGTGCACTACTTTCTCCTGAATGACCGATGAAGCTACAGCAATTAAGGTCAGCACATTCCCTTACTATATTAAACGTGTCAGACTGAGGTTCAGCCTGACATATTACACATCGGATATCAAACCACATTAAGAGGTTGTGTCAGTCATGATGACTACCTTAGAAAAGCCTAAAAATGTTTTGCATTGTCTAACCAAAACCTTTGTCCTGGTATATTCTTTTTCCACTCTAACCCGAAATGTCTAAAGTCCAGTGTCCGGGGAGGGAAATGAGGCCAGATTTCTCCACCAGTTCCGCTCTTGAGAGTTCCATTAGACAAACATTTCACCCAACGTTTAGCTAATCGTGGTTTTGATTACGATAGTACAAACGCATTTCTTTCTAAATCACAAGACGTGTGGTCGCAGTTCAGCAATTCAGCTGGATTTTTAAGACCAGAAATAAAGTGACCGGCTTACAATTGCATATCTGGGAGCACAATTCCACATTTTGGCATTCAACAGACGCTCCCAATCCGGTGCAACAAACCGATCTGGATATTTACCGATAGGACCCGCGTTAAAGCGCCTTGCGCGAGGACACGGCAGCAGTGCCCCGTACGAGACGTGAACCCGCAACCTTTTGAGTTAAGCCCGGCTCCCTGACCGCTGCGGCGCCCCGCGGCTGGGCCGGGCCGCGCCTCAGCAGGCCGCGTTTCGCAAGGGCACGGACAAGGACGCACGCAGCCGGGCGGGGGAGTGAGGCGAGGACACCGTGCCAGGGAGGGGAGGGGGGGGGGCATTGTCTAACAGGACCGCGGGATGCCCTTTCCCTCAGCCCGACTGTCCAAATTCCTTCATTAGCCGGCGAGCCAGAGAGGGCGGCACCGCTGGGACTAACGAGGAGAAGCCGTCCCGAATTACACCCCCCCCCGGCACGACTGCCCCCGACAGGTCCCGACATTACCGGGACCGTCACCCCCCCCCCCCCCCCCCCTTTTCTGTCACTCAGCCCCTCCACCCCCGTCACTGTCACCACCACCACCACCACCCCCACCCCCACCATCATCATCATCATCATCATCATCATCATCATCATGCCAGAGGGAGAAATTCAGCTGGCGGGGCCCCGGTCTGCGTGACCCCAGGCGAGTCACCGTGTAAAACACGCAGCAAAGTCCCTGGAAACGTGGCCCCCCCGTCCCCAAACAAGCAGCGCGAAAACACCGCCAACGCACAGAACTGCTGAGAGCACAGCGACAGCACAGCCCCGATAAAAACCCAGAAGCCTCCGCTCTGCAGACTGTTTACCGCGGTCCAGACGACCCCGGTCACTGAAGGACTGCCGTCCAGACCGGTGAGGGACAAACACGCAGGACGTAACCTTAATACACTTTGGCAGGGCGCACCGAAAACCCTCCCAGGGCCCCTAATGGAAGCAGGCCCTGTAAGCCTGTCTCCCCTCACACACACACACACACACACACAGACTCCTGAAGCTCTATAAATACTTAATGAGGAGATACTGGGAAATCCATTTAAGAAGTAAAACTGCGGGCCAGCCCCGGTCCAGCCATGCTGGGCAGGCACGGCAGACTCCTGCATCAGCTGAAGGGCCAGTAAACAGTCACACCATGCGACCGATACAGGGCGGCAGAGCCGAAATGGAGTCGGAGCCAAAATGGCGGCGGACGACACTGCCGCGCTTGCGGATTCCAGTATCAGTTTCCGGCCCGGGTTTTCAGGAACCCCTTCAGCAACGGCCCTAGAAGAGGAGGAGGAGCAGAGGGAGGTAAAGGGGGGTTGGGGGGGGGGGACTGAAGGGGTGAGTCATCTGGATCCTTCGACTCAGACGTTTGGGACGAAGCAGCAGGGTGCGGAGTAGAAGTTGGTCTAAACACCCCTCCCCGCTGTTCCCAAAGAGCAGTGGCTTTTCTGCCGCCTCCATCCTTCCAAGCCTTCCCCCATCGATTCTTCACCGAAACTGTTTTTTGGACACAAGCCGATGTTACCCATAAAAGCCCCAGACCCACAGGGGCGGTCCCCCCGCAGGGGCGGGATCGAGCCTTCACCTTGGGGTAAATGGCGGACTTAGCGGGTTTGATTAAGCGCACGGAGAACCAAAGCCTTTAAAACCCACTTTAAAAATCACAGCTCTCCAACCCCTCCACACAACACGCGGGATGCACAGCGGGGGGAAGTGTGTTTATCGATCGCTCAGACAAACTGGCGGTACTTCCCTCAAATAAATTACCACCACCACCGCTACTGCTACGACCTCAACTGACTATTATTACAGCCCAACTCACCAAACACAGAGGGCATCATTTAAACTCTTTCCGGAGTGTCAGGAAACAACCCACCGCTGTGAAACGCGGTAACGAAGCATGGAACATCAAGGGGATCGTCTTGACGAGATAACTTTATCAGAGCCTGAGAAGCTGCAACCAAACGCTGCTCCCATTCCCCCCTTCCCGTTTCAGACGAGCTCCTGATCGACCGGGAGAATGAGAGCTTCACTTTAAACCCCACTCCTCTTTGTTGTGTGTGTGTGTGTGTGTGTGTGTGTGTGTGTGTGTGTGTGTGACCCAACACCTGAAACCCGAGGAATCGGGGACCCACAAAGGGCCA
>NC_083761.1:6761778-6781778 GCF_963514075.1 Conger conger
AAACCCACTAAACATTTAAGAGGATTTTATTGAACCACAACCAACTGCCTCAAAAATATTACATTTATTTCGGTATAAGAGACATTTGGGCATTTCTAAAGCCAGTATTTGTTAAGAGTGGAGAGGATTGCAAATGTTGGCAAGGAATTAGATCTTGCACTCATTTCTGACAAAATCACAGTGGACTCTTGGCTAATTTTGGAGAGGAACAGTGAAATGTCTGTAGCCGATTAAACACGGCGCCCGTCCGGAGCGGAGGTCCAGACGTCAAAACCAGGCCACAGGGGGGACGGGGCGTGTGGGGAGGACTGTTATAAACACCACAGTGTCGCTCGGCGACCCAGATCAGACAAAACGCCCTGGGCAACAGCAGTCAGGGCACCCCTGGGGCGCCTGTGGTCGAGTATCCACAAGGCAGACAGCGACAGCCGGGACTCATCAGAGTCCATCACGAAACAGAACCGAACAGAACCGAACAGACTCAGTAACATACCCGCCAACAGCCCGGTTTCAACCAACCCTGTAACTAAACAGGGGGGCGACATGGCTCAGGCAGTAAGAGCAGTGGTCTCATTGGCTCAGGCAGTCAGAGCAGTCGTCTCATTGGCTCAGGCAGTCAGAGCAGTCGTCTCATTGGCTCAGGCAGTAAGAGCAGTCGTCTCATTGGCTCAGGCAGTAAGAACAGTCGTCTGGCAGTCGGAGGGTTGCCGGTTCGATCCCCCGCTCGGGCTGTGTCGAAGTGTCCCTGAGCAAGACACCCAACCCCCAAATGCTCCTGACGAGCTGGTCGGGGCCTTGCATGGCAGCCAATTGTACAGCGCTTTGGATAAAGGCGCTATAGAAATGCCAACCATTACTAAACGGGCAATATAGCTTGGCTCCGTCCGACTCCGTAACAAGACTGGGACTGCACACACCCCACCGCGATAGAATAGAAGGCGCACAAGAACAACCACATCCCTCACCCCCCCCCCCCTCTCCCGACAGCGAAGCCAGGAGGGTGTTGGTTATCGCCCTGCGTTTTCGCCAATATCAAGCACTCCCTCACGCAAGGTTGCATGTACACATTCTCCAAACTCAAACCAAAAAGAAATGGAACTTTGTATTAAAAACAGGAGGTATTAAATATGCACCTCAGCCGATGAGCCACTCGGTATCAAAATTAACGATGATTTTCAGACAAATATATATATATATATATATATTTTTTTTTTTGCAAAGTGTTAAGGAAGCCGTCTTCCGAGCCACCACTGCTCTGGGCCTCCAGGAACAGAAACCGGCCCGCTCCCCCGCTCACGCGATACCAGGGGGCAGGTCGGCGAGCCGGATCCGGGGAGATCATTTACACGGACTCCTGCCCCTGCGAGATGGGGATCTGCGGGAGATAGAAGGCTAATATCGCCAGGCACGGCGGGCGTGGGGGGTGGGGGGTGGGGGGGGGTTGTCACATGCAGAGATACAGCCTCGGCAGGCGGCGGGGGCGGGACGTGGCGTGAGACGGAATTGTATCTTAAGAGCCCTGTGAATATCGCCCCGCTGGAGGGGGGAAGGAGCGGATTGGTCAGCCCCCGGGGGCCAATGAGCGTGCGCCGCTGCACACGGCTCCCTCTGCGAACGTCCGACACGCAGAGCCTCGGAACGCAAACGGCATCAAATACAGCCAAGGCACGATTATTACGCGTGTCGTTTAGTGGATACTTTCATCCAAAGTGGCTTTTAGTTGATTAGACTAATTCCCCCGCCTGAAGCAATGCAGGGTTAAGCGCCCTCAACGGGCCAAACAACTGTGGGGCTCAGGGCATCGTGGGGCTCAGGGCATCGTGGGGCTCAGTGCCAAGCTCAAAGGCCCAACAACCTTACCAATCTTATCGTAGCTACACAGGGGCTTTGAACCACCAACCTTCCGGGGACCCAGTCATGCACCAGAACCACTGGGCCACAGGCATGAGACCTGTATAGCACTCTCCAATAACCACTTTGACTGGTTTGTCAAAAGCAATCACACATTACATTACAGGCATTCAGCAGACGCTCTTATCCAGAGCGACTTACACAGTTTTTTGTATTTCTCACATAGCATCCATTTTATACAGCTGGGGGTATACTGAATCGACCCTGCAAGCCTCAAGTTTACAAGCCTAAACGATTAGGGACATTTAAATTAATGCAAATGTAAATTCCGGTAGTTGAAAATGAACTGCCACACAAACAAGCATGTGCAAACAGTGTTATTACTAGAGTGGTCCAACTCAGTCACAATAAGGGGCTTAAAGAACACAAGCTGGCTTTCATACATAACATAACAAGAACAGGCCATTCAGACCAACAATTTCCTAACACAACAGTTTTTTTTTTTAATATTCTTTTTTAATCTCAAGTACCGAATCTAAACGGTCAGTGAGACCAAGAGCAGCAATTTTAGCATTTTCCCCTCAGTTTACATAAAAACAGAAGCACGGGTCCCACAGTTATACTCCATCTAAGGACATTTTCCTATTGTCATGAAAGCCATTTAATCCCATCGTCCTGTTCCATCGTTCACATTTCCCCAGTTCCAGACTAAATTTGGTAATTTTCTGTCACCAAAGGAAAAGTCTGAAACAGCAACTGGGGCCTGCTACAACTCCAAGGGACGGTTCACGGCAGTGTAGGTCCAACGTTCAAAAAAAAAGACGTAATGTTTGCACGACTGGCAGCACAGGTTCAACATCCTGTACATGTAAACAGAAGGCAACTTTAACACGTCGCGTTTAATACGGGGATTATTTTCTACTGCTAAAATGACACAAACCGAGGCTAAATGACGGGCACAAGAAAAGTGGTGCGCAGAATTTTATCTAACTTTTAAAAAGCAGGCTGACGCATTCGACAGCTGAGAAAAGCGTGTCCCTAGGTCTTTGGCAAACTTGGGACGTCACCTGTAGAACTTCCCAGGATGAGCCAATATGTAAATCCTAGGTAAAGTGGCTCCAAGCCGTTAAGATACAAGCTTTGAGGCAACCGCATTCCCTCCCTAACAAGAAATCATGAGAACAAGATGGTATGATTTCGAATGACATTCATTGAGGAAATTACACCCAATTTAAAGTTAGTTAACTTGCGTAACTAGCTAGCCTAACCTAACGATAACTTGTTATAGCCAGCTAAATGGCTACAGATGTATTCGCCAAACTACAAACACATGTAGGTTAACACTCATGCAATAGCAGTATCTAGTTATCAATAGGAACTGATGGTGTTAGTAGTTACAGGAGGGTCACGTAATAGATCGTATAAATGAAGATAGGACACCTGTCAGTTCAACGAATCACGACTCCGATACGATGGTGAGCTAACTATAAGGGCCAATCGCGACACGCTAGCTCTAGATTTCAAAACATGAAGGCTAGTCTAAAACGTATGGCTTGATGCTAACGTTACGCATGATCAATTTCTAACGCCGATTACGGTAGTATAGGATCTTGCGTTAGCTTCTTTCAGATAACGACACTAACTAAAAATCGACACATTAGCCCCAAAGCATCTTACCCAGCTAGCTACATAACATCTGACAACCCCCCTCAACCCCCCCATCCCCCCAAATATCTTCTACCTAGCCAACGCTGGACATCCAGCGAATATGACGCTAGCTCGCTAACAAGTTAGCCAAGGTTCACTACACTTGGAATGGACCACGATAGTCACGGCGGACCGTTAAATGCGGCTATGGTAACGCTAGCTTGAGGTTTGTAGTAGCTAGAAAGCCCATAACGTTTACAGCGTGATCCCATCAGGATCCAGTCCACAGCCGCCTACAATAGCCTTTGACCCGAGTCACTCGTGAGGCTTGCTATCGGTTAATTTACCGTCCATACTCACTGGGAACAAAATCGGCTCAGGCAAAAGGGACATATCAGTGAAACGGTTGAAGTGTTAGCTTAGCTACTTCGCTAGTAATATCCTAGCTATACATATAACGTAGCTAGGGGACCAGATGGCCAACATAGCTAACTTGTCAGCTAGTGTTAGTTTACATTGCAAGTGATATGCTTGCTTTACATGTACCTAGGCTAGATAAATAGTGTTAGCAGGCTAGTGATAGCTATGCTATACAGATGGATAGCGGACCAGATAGGTAGCTACATAATGAGCCAGCTAATGTTAGCATACATTGCCAGTGATATGCTATATAGTTAGCTAGCGGACCGGATAGCTAACTAACTAGCCAGATACTGAACGTTAGCTGCCTACGAGTAGCACAAATAGCTGCACACACAAGAATAACAGTCAACTCTCCCCTTCGCATTTCGCGAGTGTTTTTGCGCATACCGCATTAACATCGACGCCATTCCCCAAGAAAACTGCAAGTTGGATAACATACACATATACATTACCTTCTTCAAAAACGTTGTTTTTGCAATTTTGGTGGGAATGATTCCGATTCCTCAACCCGCTCTCCTCCGCCATCTTGTTCTGTTTAAAATAATCAAATGCAGCTGACGTCCAGAGCGCTGATTCCCCGTTCGCCTTTATCAAGTTCAGACAGCAAAAACCGCGCTTCCTCTGGGTCCTAAACAAACCTTCAAGAAAATGATTTGGCACAGCGTCATATCGATCACTTTTTATCGCCTGTATTAAAATCAGTCGGTCAAAATTTTATTGCAATTTCTACAGCGCACTTAACATGCTGCGTTAGCTAGCCACATTTCAACCGAGACTGTAAAGTATAATATTAAAGACCGCTAGCCACGTTAGCCAGGGTCTTAACATTTATGTCAATATTATAGGATAGCCACTTAATATTTTATTCTGACTATCATATAACATTTGTGCGAGTTTCTTGAAAGCACGAAAGGGACAGCTAAATCATAAATACTACAATAAATAAATCTTAATCGTAAAATCTGCTTTTTTTGTTAACCCAAGTATCTTGAAACACACAAGAGATGCTGTATATGTGGGGGGAAATAAGTCCAGAAAATTAATTGCTGCCTTTATTTAGGATCACCTGCTTCTTCACTCTTATATCTCATCTCTGTTTTCACTGGGTGAAAACTTATTGCTCAATGGTTGCCGTGATTGCTCAATGAGACTTCGTGTAATAACAAATCAATATACAGATGTTTTGCCTCAGGTAGGAAGCGGTTAAAGGTACAGTCCATGTGAGCACCCAGAGGAAACCACAGCAAGCTGATTTGTTTTGCAGAAGCACATTCCT
This sequence comes from Conger conger, assembly GCF_963514075.1. NCBI lineage: Eukaryota > Metazoa > Chordata > Actinopteri > Anguilliformes > Congridae > Conger > Conger conger. The sequence continues at coordinate 6,766,976 of NC_083761.1, forward strand.
CCATTGCTGTCAGTGACTTAGCGCCCAAAATCCCAAACCTGAGGGGAAAGTTTCAATTTGATTGCTTTTGTAAATGGTTTTAGTTTAGCTGCATTATTATTTTGCTATAATGTGTAATCTGATGTTATTTTTGATGAATACATACACTAAGCTTATACTGTGCATATACATGTGGTTATATTTAAACTTTTGATTGTAATAAACGGGCCATTTGTGTTTCTCCCAGACTCTAGCATGTACTTTATATATATGGAACAAAGAAGGCTTTATTTGTGGTAGATGCTTTATGGGTTGATATATATGCCTATACAGTTGTGGTGATATGCAAACCCTTTGCAAATCCAGGTTTCAGTTTGGCTTTGCAAAGGCTGCATGCTTGAACAGGAACACAGATTACTCGGAAACTGGTTGATGATGGGTTAGGATTGAACAGGTGTGATTGTGTTGTTTTCATTCAGGTTTCAAGTTGCTGCTGAATTGGGATCAGGTGCTTAAAAAAATCACAACAACATTTTTTTTTTTACCATCGGTTGGTTTTATTACAAACACCATTATTCTTTAGGTTGATGGTTAATATTTTATTTACCAACCTTTATTTATTCAGGGTATGTTGACTGAGCATACCTGCTCTTTCACAACAACAACAACAACAACACCCAAGTGGACACAGGAAGAACAAGCAAACTCCACACAGAAAGGTCCTGCCGATGATGTCAACCTGGGAGCACTGCACCACCGTGCCACTGTGTTTCTGGCTAGTGTAGTAAATTGAGCTTTTTTAATGGAAATAAAATCCGATTTCTATAGCAGTACCAGAACCCACTATATTTTCTCATGAATCTGTTGCTTCTTATACTGAATTAAATGATGATGATTATTATTATTATTAGTAGTAGTAGTAGTAGTAGTAGTAGTAGTAGTAGTAGTATTGCACACAGTTTTGTTCAAGGAAATCCATTGTGATGAATTATCATTGCTGATGGCATGATGAGATAACAGTGGAGCGGGGAGAGATTGTTTGTGTTGAACAGGCCACTTCCAATGCTTCTGTGTGAAGTCAGTGGTTTGGAAAATGGTGGTGGAAGATCATGGCTTCCCAAACTCCCCTGCAGAGAAGCTTTGTGTTCCGCCTCCTGTCTTTTAACAGACGTACAAAACCCACAGAGAGGAAACAACAGTGACAACACAGCGAGAGACAATGGTCATAACCGGGTCAGGGGAGCAGGGACGTCCGTGGTCACTTCCGCCAGTCAAAAAACGCTGGCTCCCTAACAACTCTGAGGTGTTTTTCATTTGCAGTTGAAGAGGCCAAGGTGCCGCACTTTCTGGGAAATGTAAATGCTCTCAAACCACGTAAATATACCCAGCGGCTGGAGGCTAAGATCGGCTCTTCATTTGTATAAATTCAACCAATATTTCCTATAATTTTCCGATAATTATCATTCCCATCATGCATCGTGAATCAAACAATCAGCTTTCTCTCCCTCTCATGTTCTCTCCCCCCTCCCTCGGTCTGCCTGTCCAATTTGCCATCTTTCCTCATCTTTTGCTTACTCTCTGTCTTTCTCTCTTAATTTCACACTTACTGCAGTTCAGTCATATACATTTATCCTGAGTGATTTTTTAGAAATGTGTAAGTGGGGCTCCAAGTGGAGACAAAAAATGCAAGCAGGGGCACTACCAGTGATTTGGGGCCCCATAAAAACATCTTGTGTTGGGCCCCACCACTCCAGAACAACCCATGTTCTCATATTTTTAAAGGGTCCCTGTCAGTCAGCCCCATGGAATTGCTCTCTCTTCTCTTTCTCTTACTCTCTCCCTCCCTCTCTCTCTCCCTCTCTCCTTCTCCCACACTCTCTCTTTCACTTTCTCAGTAACTTTAGTTCATGGCATCTCCAGATGGATCATGATCCATCTTCATTGTACGTCGCTCTGGATAAGAGCGTCTGCTAAATGCCATGTAATGTAATGTAATGTAATGATCAGCCCCCTCCCCCCATCATCATGACAGCACCCCTGGATTCCAGCCAGCGCAACCACTGATCTATGACATAATACTGCTGAAAAACTGCTGGAGCCAATCAGACTACAGCATCTCCAAGGTGAGGTTACTTGGGTTCCAAGTCTACCCCCCCCCCCCCCTTCCCACCCCCAAGTCAACCCCCACTATACACCTGTTCCAGTTCACATTATTTTTTAACAACAAGAACAGAAAGCCTGTCCTGCTCCTTGTGAACACTTTATTTTTTATTTCACTTTACTCAGACAGGGTTATGGCGGGAGATTGGATGACAGCGCGGAAAATGCCAAGGTCACAACTCCAAAGCCCCAGCCGCACAGGGGATTCGCAAACGGGTCGAGAGTCCACGGCCCAACAGACCAAACCTCTCTGCCTTGCCTGCGTTTGTTATTATTAATACATGGAGCTCAGAGATGGCTTACCTTTCACTGCCTTCAACCGCTCATCCCCGACTCCGCAATGCTGGGGAAATAAGACCCCTCGAAATCCGTGATTGAAGGCCACATATTTTATTTTATGGAAAAAATCCTTTATTCTATTTTGTTTGACATTCTTTTCTTCACACATGAAAGCCAGTCAAATATTGTAAACGGAGCTGCCAAACCCCATTCCTGGAAATCTGCCGTCCCGTAGGTGTTCATTTCAATCATAATTTGGCACACCTGATTACACTAATTAGCAGCTCAAAGAGATTACTAGCTGTTGAATGAGGCGTGCTTTGTTAGGGTCGGAGTGAAAACCTCACAAGACGACGGCAGATCCTCCAGGAACGGGGTCGGTCGGTCAGCCCTGTCGTAAATAATCGAGAAAAGCCGCTTTCATAAAAAAAAAAAAGAAACTGGGTATAAGTTTGAATACACCATTGCTACTTGCGGCTCAGAAAAGAGTCGACCTCTTTCCTTCACGCAGTGCAGCTGGACTGAAGGATTCTGGGTAAAGCTTTTCAGGCAGGGTGCTTGGGAATTTGTTTGAGCGGCGCGGCGTCAAGGTGCATCAGTGTCAAATTCGGAGCGCTGACGGATGGTTTGAACGGCCCGCAGAGCAGCGGAGGTAGGCTGGAGGTACGATGGAACATGCTGGAGAACAAAACAGAGGCGGTGTTTCCTGTCTCTCTGGATGAGGACCTCTGTACCTGTCCAGAGCTGCCTGTAATGCGGCCCTTTCCTCTGCCTGCACTGTGTCTCCAGAGGACCCTGTCTAAAACCACACTGGGCAAAATACACCATGAAATACAAATAACTAACATTAATTATACATTTATATAATTAATTATACTTCAGTGTACCCCTGAAGCCATACCAACACCCTTAATTTAAATTAAGTACCCCTTTAAAGGAAACCAAGATCCCTTAATGGTCCATTAATTTGGGCATTAAAAAAAAGATAAATTAAAAACAATTTAAGTGATCATTAAGGGAATCGAGGGATCCGGTTCCTTAGTGATGGCAGCATCCCCTCAGCTGCTCTCAAGTTAAATTTGACATGCAGCATAAATAAACAGAGTGCACTTCTGCATGGTTCACGCTGCCATACAAATACAATCGTGCCTTGATAAAAATAAATATTTGCGACATACAGAGACCGATACTGTATATATAGAGTGTTAATAGAGTGTGTGGTGTGAAGTAATGTGTGTACATATTAGACTACTGTAAAGTTCAAATGGAAAAAAAAACATTTACAGAATCAACATTGCAGAAATTCATTTTTACCAGACGTAAATCCAGTTTAAGATCCAAAATAATGACTTGGAGTCAGTATTTGGGGAATTACTCTTAACACACACACACACACACACACACACACACCAAAAACGGTAATTGTCACCCATACAGGAGCAAAGCTTTCTTGCAGTTTACAACTGAGGTGGGGAAAAAAAACAGAAAAGAGAGAGAAGAAAGTACATCTCAGTCTCGCTTTAATGGCGGTAAACCGAGAGAGCGTGAAAGCCACATAGCCCAGAGAGCTGAAGGGCTTTTTTTCCCCCTTCCGTTAGCGAAGCTCGCAAAGTGCTCTTCATAAACTGAAAATAAACCATTGTGATGTCGAATTGGGACTAGATCGCGAAACCTGAAACGCAGAGTGCATACACTCGCAAGATACTCAACTCCGACCTCCATTCCGTCCTCCACTCCATTCACTCGGTTTCTAAAGCCAGGTTTGCGGTTGGATAACGGCGAGCGAGCTATATTACAAGAGTAGTTCGCTGCGCTCAGAAATCGCATCACAGCCGCATGTAGTACATAAACGGCTACTGAGAAATAAAACAGGGCCGCGTATACAATATGCATATCTGGTTCCTCTGTGCAGTCTGTGGCGGAGGTCTGAGCCCCCAGAGCACTCGGGGAGTCACATGAGCAGCCGCACGTGGCCGAGCGGAGTGACGCTCCACTTATCTCCGCTTTCACCTCTCCGTTAGCGTTGCAACAAAAACGATGGCAGCGCGACTGCGGCGATGATGACGTTTATCTCCTCCCTGGAGAGGGCTCGTAAAAACACTGGCGGGTGCGCAAACATCCTTATCGCCATCTGCTTACAGGCAGTAAAAGTGAATAATCCACTCGGATGTGTGCGCTTGACCTCTGCAGCCAGTTAGACAAACAGTGGGAGGATTGAACCGCATTCTCTTACTTTCCCTATGAAAAAGGTAAACAGGCGATAAACGCCTGGCAAAGAGCCAAAGAGCCGTATGAAAAATCTGTGTTTACTGGTACAAATGTGTACACAAATATGTCCTCATATGTTCATTATAGGCCTACTTATATTCTGTCTGACTTTGTATTTTCACATGTAGGCCTAGGTGTGTGTTTTTTTATTTTATCAGGGGATGAATAACGGTAGTCTGGCCAAGTAATTGCAGTTAGCGGCCCCAGGGTTCATGAGTTAGAAAAGCAGATTACCTGGCCAAAGGTCAAGCTATGTGTTGCCAATTAGATGTTAGTGACAACATCACCTTAATTTGCCTATCAATCCACTGCTCGTTATAGTGGCAATTGACTGACATTCAAACTGATTCAGACAAACTATTTACAGGCAACTCCAAATGAGATAGAAGCCATGTGTAATACTTAGTGGACTGGCTATAACAACCAGTGGTTATGATTAAAATCTTCAGTGTGGGTGTCTCGGTGGCGCAGCCTGTAGAGCACTGACTGCATGCTTATTGCGAGCCGTGATGTTGGCGGTTCGAATCCGACCGTCTGACAATTTGTCGCATGTCTTCCCCTCTCTCTCGCTCCCATTCTTCCTGTCTCTCTTTACTATATACTGTCCAATAAAGCTGAAAAAGGCCAAAAAAAAAAATCTGCAGTGCAGATTTTCCATTACAACTATTTAGCTGAGGCTTTTATCCAAAGCGACTTACAGTTGATTAGACTAAGCAGGGCACAATCCATCCTGCAGCAATGTTTGTGTCCTTGCTCAGGGGCCTGCCAACCGCACAGATCTTACTGTGGCTACACTGTACCATCCGGATACCAGATACTCCCTGATACTGAATTAACTGTGATAAGTGGACAGGACTGAGTGAAAAATGTCAGCTACAGATGGTCTGGGAGAAAAGCAGTTGCAGCTAGCCAGGATATGTCCCTCGCTCTTGAGGGAGGGGGGCGCCTAGGGCAAGCGCTGGTTGCCTGGCAGTGCCTGCTCGCTAGGCAACAACTGCTAACAGCTTTCAGTCACTGCTCTGCACTCATTTACAGTGGCAATAATTAAAATATATATATTATTATTATGATTTTTTTTTTTTTTACAGGTTATAGAAAATTATATATTATATTATTAGCGTCTGCCAAATGCCAATAATGTAATGTAATGTAATGTAATAATGTATTCGGGTTTCAAAATTTGATGGACCGACACTCTCTGTACAAAAACATTGTATAGCTGTAGAATCAACCAATGACCTTGGTAGAACCTAGGTTTTTCAACTTGAATGTAGAGGCGTCCAAACGGATCCAAATCGCTGTAGATATTTGGTTCTGTTCGCCGTGCGGGGCAAATAGCGTGCGGGGGGTTTCAACATCAGCGTGTTTACATAGAAGGGGGAAGGATGAGCAGATGTTGTGGTTTGAAGGTGTTTGTTGCTGCTATTCCTTTCGTTAGCAGTCCGAAATTACCTATTGTACCTTTTAAGAGAGAGCGCACAGCTATAATAAGTTTAATTTTTTTGCTGAAAGAGGTGATTGTCATTGGTCCTGACACACACACACACAAATACACACACATACACAATTGGATTGGATTGCCTATTTATTTCAAGACAAATGTAGATTTTCTGTTCTTAACCCAACACTGAATCAGGAGTCTGTGTGTGGCCAGATTTGTTGCTAGTCTCTTCTGACTAATAAAGTTGCTGAGGAGTCTGAAAAGCAGCTAAGTCTCAGGAGAAAGTTGCCAACTTGGCAACACTGTACACGGGTTCGCTTTGTGCTTGGCTAAGTAGCACTACCACCCCCCACCAGTGATGGCAGTAGCATAAATATTAGAGGCAACACCTCACAATGGGAAAAGCAGAAGAAGGATGCAGAATAGATTTTGAACAGTGACACCTTAATAATTTGCTTGCGTCTTCTTTCAATCCTTCAGGCGCCGAGATCCCTGGGAAGGCCTTGAGAGCATGTTTCACCGGAGTGACAGTTTTCATCCCTTAAGAGATCTATAACGAGGCCAAAACGCAATGTCGCGTACGAGGATGGAATTCTCAAGCGGTTCCGTACAAATATATAGGCCAGCCAGGTGCGTTCACTGTCTCCTTACAATTATGCTGTCATCAAGCATTCTGGGCAGAGATGCTGAGAAAGAAGAAAAAAGAAAAAAACCAAGGCCAGATATTACATTTAGCAGCTGCTCTTATCCACAGCTCCCCCCACATAGAAGCCAGTCTACAGCTCGCTGGATATTTTATTGAATATGTTCAAGTTAAGCACTTTGCTTAAGGGTACGACAGTGCCCCAGGGAATTAAACCAGTTCCCTAACTATAACCGCATTATGGTGATGTGTGGATTTTTTAAATGGACGTAGCACACGTCTGTGTGTGTGTGTGTGTGTGTGTGTGAGTGTGTTTGAAATGGACGTAGTGTGTATCTCAGTGTGTGTGTTTAATTTGGACTTTGCGTGTGCGTGTGTGTGTGTGTGTGTGTTCGAAACAGACTTGGTGCATGTCGATGTGTGTGTGTGTTTGAAACGTACTCAGTGTGTCTCAGTGTGTGTGTTTAAACACAGTGTGTGTGTGTGTGTGTGTGTGTTCGGTGCGTATCTCAGTGTGTGTGTGTGTGTGTGTGTGTTCGGTGCGTATCTCAGTGTGTGTGTGTGTGTGTGTGTGCGTTTGGCGCGCGTCTCCGCGCCTCACGCTGGGAACACGGGGGCCGGGGGGGGGCAGACACCAGAGCTCCAGCCGTCTGGCCCCTGCAGACGACCGATCGATCAATCAGCGGCTCAATCGATGCAGGAGCCAGCGAACGGCCCGCTGAGATCGAGCCGCTCTCCGCCGCTCTCCGCCGCTCTCCGCCGCTCTCCGCCGCTCCCGCCGCAGACAGGAGACGCACCTCGGCCACCGCGATTACGCGCCGCGCGTGCACACGGGCGCTGCCTCCCGCCCCCCGCGGGGTGAGGTCAGAGCGATTAGGGCCCCGGCTCCGTGTCTTCCCGGCGATATCGCGCCGCTGCGTTCCCCGGGCGTGATGCTGACGGTTTCCACTGTCGTTAGCGCGTCTGGATAAGAGTCCCTGCTCTGTGAATGCGATGTTATGTAATTGGGAAATAGTACACGACGAAGGAGTGACTTACTGTCAGATACTGCCACCGGGGGATATTGTGCTGCGGGCGAGTGCCGGAGATCATTATCACTGCCGTTGTACAATAGTCTTACCAACACGTTTATAAATACATTGAATAACATAAGGAATGATGCCATACCGAAGGTGAAAACTTTTCTGCCGTTTTAATGTCAGAATGGAGTGCTTCTGAAGTGTTGCTAGGTTACGAGTTCATGATATCTCTGATACACTGAATCAGCCAAAACGTAAACAAACGTAAACAACCATAAGCTCATTTGGTTTTGTTAATGTTTGTTATCGTGAGATGATGTCACTCCTTTGAATGTCTCTCAGCCGATCACAATGCAAGGTCAGAATTAACTGTTGTGTGATGTTTTGAAAATGGCCTTTGTTTTGAAAATGTTTATGAAATCAACAGGGATGGAACATTTATTATTGTTATTTATCTGCATATACAGTAAGAGTGCTCTATCACGATCTCTATTTCTATTACATGAAGCAGCACAAAGAAGAACTGGCTGCATGGCTGACCTTTGACCTTTGACCTCAGCATGCATGCTGGCCAACCAATGGGCATGAAAAAACAAAGGCATTTCCACCCATTGTAAAAACATGTTTCTATGGTGTTTTTTTTTTCCCACTGCACTCCCACTGCACAGTGAAATAACAATCTCCACCCCTCCCTCTCCCCACCCCAACAAAACGGTATTTATCCTAAACCACCAACCCCCCACCCCCCCCACCCATCCCGGCTGCACCCCACAGCTCCCCCAATCAGGAGAAAGACAAAAAAATATGTCCTAAAAATAAATAAAAGCAGAGAAAAGATTCACTGAAAAGGAGGGAGAACTCTGCCTCAGTGCCAGCTTGGTATCAGCTGACCAAGGGGGGGAATGATGATGACATCACCACAGGAAGCTCCAATCATGCCGCAAAATGCCAAGATGCTCCAGGAGGCAATAAACGGCCTGTGGTATTTACGATCGCAGTTGCACTGGGAACAGGCGCAGGACTCCCTCTCCAAATCAATTCCGGAGATAATTGAGGAATTGACAAAAGAGGGGACGCTTATTTATTAATATATCATTTTATTTTATTTATTTATTTTTTGCCGCAGGCAATGGTTTAGTCGGGCACGCCGTGTTAACGCTCGTCCCTCGTTAATCCAACCGGATCAATTTGTTTCCCTCGAAATGTTCCGGCATCGAAGCCATCAACTCAGACAAATCATTTTACGAGAGGGGGAACAATCCACTAAATGGCATCTTTTATGAGGTGCGTGTGATTACAGTCCATGTGAGGACAAATGAAGCTTACCGCCTCTTCAGTTTATCACAAATCCCCCAAAATATAAGCAAAAGGACAACAATACTGCCCTCAGTGGGTCAATTACTCCTTTGAATACTTCACTTTAAAACATATTTCTGGCATCAAAGAGGCGCTGTTTTCCGGAAGGACCTAAACAGGCTACATACAATCCGCTTATGAATTTGGATATTTTTACAGGGGGCGGTTCAGGTTAAGCACCTTTGCTCAAAGGTAACACAGAAGCAGCCCAGCTGGAAATTAACCAAAAAAGTGACAGGCCTAATTCCTCAAACTCTTAACAGATACCAGACCATGGGGCCCATCCGCACCCTGGAACAGAGCCTAACAGATACCAGACCATGGGGCCCATCCGCACCCTGGAACAGAGCCTAACAGATACCAGACCATGGGCCCCATCCACACACTGGAACAGAGACTAACAGATACTAGACCGTAGGGCCCATCCACACACTGGAACAGAGACTAACAGATACTAGACCGTAGGGCCCATCCACACACTGGAACAGAGCCTTAACAGATGCCAGACCATGGAGCCCATCCACACACTGGAACAGAGCCTGAACAGATACCAGACCATGGGGCCCATCCACACACTGGAACAGAGCCTTAACAGATACCAGACCATGGGGCCCATCCACACACTGGAACAGAGCCTTAACAGATACCAGACCATGGGGCCCATCCACACACTGGAACAGAGCCTTAACAGATACCAGACCATGGGGCCCATCCACATACTGGAACAGAGCCTGAACAGATACCAGACCATGGGGCCCATCCACACACTGGAACAGAGCCTTAACAGATACCAGACCATGGGGCCCATTCACACACTGGAACAGAGCCTTCACAGATACCAGACCATGGGGCCCATCTAAACACTGGAACAGAGTCTTAACAGATACCGAAGAGTGGGGTCGATACCTGACCCAATCCTTCTCATCCACATATGATATTAACTCCTTCAGCGCGAGCACTAACTAGCCTACGTTTTTGGCACAGTCATACCATGGCCTGTACATTAGACACCCCGCCCACTGTAGTTATTTGCAAAGGGCTTGGCCCTGGGTTTTTTTCGCACCAATAACGTTTAATTCCCCCCTATTAATATCGGCCAGGCCGTGAAAAAAGACACCGCGGTGGCACCATTGATCTAACCTTTAGCCTGTGAAGCAGTTCATTATATGGTGATTTATGGCGTCAATGTTGCGAGGGGTCGTGAGATGATCGATAAGACCCGTGCTCCTGTGACGGAGCCCACGCGGAGTCTCCGTCTCCTGCAGCACGTGTACGCGGCTTTAAAGACCCGTATCGACCGCTCCCGCTAATGACCACCAGGCCGGCTGCTGTCGTCCAAACTGTGGCTGTGCTCTCGGTGCTTTAATTTAGTATTATTACACCGCACTTGCTAACCGTTTCCTTTCATCCAAGGCTTCAAAGAGATAAGTGGAGCTCCCTTCCTGAAGGAGATCGCCTCCATTTTGTCAAAAAAAAAAAAATGCAGATTACGACAAAGCAAAGAATGTAAAATTCTTCAAACTCTTGGAGCGATTTGTACGAACTTTAAAATAGACACGTGAATGTGGACAACGTGGTGAGGTGGAAATTTGAAATTTGGACAACGCAAAGATCCGATCGAAGCCAAGGTCGTCCTGCAGGGGGAAATCCGTTGAGGTGAATGGTCAAAGGTCAATCCTCTATGAGCGGGGCTGTCAAGTTTCGGCGGCATGACTCCCTAGGTTAGGCTAAAAATATCAGCCGATTTGGCGTCATGGGCCAATAATAGCCAATCAGCACCCTGGCTCGGCCTCCAGTTGCACTAATGACAGCATACTAGTCGGTCAAAGATGATAGCGGTGTCAGAAGCAAGTGGCTTCAAACAGACAACACTGAGCAAGGCACTCCTTTAAAGTATTCAAGCAATTACACCGCAGCTGTGAAACTGCAAAAGAGACTGCTCGTTACAGTGCCAAACGGGGCTGTTCCTGGCTAGTTTACTGGTAGCGCTCGCAGTTTTTTTTTTTGGGTTACGGTGTGATTAGTGTGATTGCGTGTCCCTGCTCACTGCCCTCGCCGCCTCTACACCTGCCAGGCGTGGGTCTTTAGCCTTCTTTTCAGCTCTTTGTTGAAGTGACAGGAGAGAGCGAGAGAGAGAGAGAGTAGAAAGAGATGTTACAAGAGCCCAGCAATGGGTGGTCTGTTGATGAGCTGTCAGTCTGACCCAATCAACGACAGCTCTGATCCCTACTCCAAAATAGTGCAATTTGTTTCAAATTCGTTAAGAGAGTCATTGTCGCCTAGCGGTTTAGGTACGTGATTGGGACCTGGGTTCGACCCCCGGTGTAGCCACGATCCATCCACCCGTCGGGCCCTGAACCCCACATTACTCCTGGGAGGGCATTGTCCTCGGTTTAGTCTATTAACCGTAAATCGGCGCTTTGGATAAACGCGTCAGCTAAATAGCTGTAATAGCGTCGCCTCTGCCTCGTCCTTCTGTATCTTGTTGATTTGTTTGGCAACAGAGCGGCGGACCGCCTTAGCCGTATCCCAGGGCAACCGGCATCAAAGATCACTTGAGCGTTTTTATTTTATTACCTCGGCGAGAGACGGCACTCTGGGTGAGACCTGAAGGAGGCTTAGAGGAGGATGGCGTCTCTATTCAATTTGCTGTCAATCATCCTCTCCCCAGAGCCTGGATGTTTACCTCCATCTGATAAAGGGAGAAGCGTCGTCTTCTAACTCAAAGGAAGGTGGTTAGGAGGAATTGTTTTTTTTTTGAAAGAGCCTTGTACATTCACAGAAATAAAGTCTCTTCAAGCATCAAGTTTCACGAATGTACCCTGAAAGTACAGTAATGTTCCCTTTGCATACAAATTAGTATGTTTTCCAAGCAAAAAAAGGTAACTTAGTTATACACCGCTGGCTATGGGTACCAGTTTATGGACCTATAGGACTTTTTGTACCTTTATTAAGTGTTACTGCATACCCAGCCAAACACTTTCCATAAGGGGGGTATATTTTCAGCACATTCTAGAGTCTGCTACGACCTTGACATGCTCACAGAGGTCACCTTCACGTTTCCGTCACGTCTCGCAATGTGCCCCCCCACTAAACTAAACCCTGTTGATTTTAAAAAAATCTATTATTTTTAGAATTTGGTGCCCAATGTCGAGCTACGTATATCAGGTGTACCTGGGAGTGTCCATTTCCTCAAACCCACCTCTCAACAGCTTCACACCTCAGTGCAGATCCACAGATTTCCTTTTTTTTGAAAGTCTAACTAAAGCCGCGTGTTATCCAGGAGGAAGCGTTTGTGAACGGGCGTCACCGTCTGATTATCTCTTCAAAGGAGCCGGGTCAATATTGCAGAGCTTGAGCTCACACGTACACATTATAGAAACATTAAGACACAAGTCCGTGCTGGATCATCAGGACCAGCGCAGAAGGGCTGCGTATTACCCAGAGGGAAAAAAAACCCAGATGGAGAAACTCGAATATAAGCTCCTTGAAGTGCCCGTAATTCTGAGAACATCTGGAAGAGCATATTCATCTCCAGGATTGGTTGCGAAGAGATACTGTGGCAGCCAGCTCAAGCCGGCTACTGGAGATAATAATCTTCAAAGAGTCGATGAGTCATTGATATTTAAAAAAATAAAAAAATAAAATTCAATTCAATTCTGGTTGGCAAAGCAGCCAAGAGCGAAGGAAGTCTCTTGCTTTTAATGTCCCTGGTTTCCTCCGACAGCTCTCTGTTGTGTATAGTTTTGAATAAACAAAGAGGAAATCACGACTGTATCTGTGTTCAATGGATTTTGATGGCTTCCTTTTGATCTGTGCCGCATCCATTGTTGGTGACAGGAATCACAAGGGCAAACAAGTGGTTGTATAATATTCTCAGTAAATGAGATTTGTCACATACACTACTGATGTTTCTTTCAAGAGACCTGCCCAGCGGGAGTTCTTAAGTCCATTCTGATCTGTGTGATCACAAGGCCACCAAGCTTATTTCCGAACATCGGCAGAACAGTGGGTTTGTATGATCAGCTGTAGACTTTCTCTGTAATGCGAGGTCACAGCTAGCCTGGGAGCGAGCACAGTGTACTTAGCATAGCTAATTAGTTATGCTAAGTACACTAGCCTGGGAGCTAGCACAGTGTACTAGGCATAGCTAATTAGTTATGCTGAATATGCTAGCCTGGCAGGTAGCACAGAGTACTGAGCATAGCTAATTAGTTACGCGAAGTACACTAGCCTGGGAGCTAGCACAGTCTACTTGGCATAGCTAATTAGTCACTAGACACACAGAAAGTTAGCATTAGCGGCGTCTTGTCGTGTGGCCCTTACCACAGAACTGTTCTCCGGCCCCAATTCACCCAAACTCCAAAAAGAAACCCTCAAAAAACAAGGAAGTGCAGCCACCTCTTCACTGTGTCCCCTGATTGGCTGAGGACAGGCCCTCTCAGACAGCCTGTAATAACCTCAGCCTCGAAAACCAGGGTCGCGCTCAGGTTCTTTGTGTTGCGAAAAAATGGCAAGGTTATCCAATTTCAGAGGGGGGGGAGTGTCGGTTTGGGCAGATAAAGGGAAAAGCGTCCGGGAGGCAGGCCGCTCGCGGTCCAGGATTAACGATAACATTCTAAGGTTCCCGAAAGAGGGACACACTTCAGTGACTTTCCAGGCTCGAGCCGCACCAACGGGAAAAGAATCCCGTCCGTCTGAGAAGCGCGGCCACTGCACAATGCGCTTTGTTGGGAAAATCAGTGGGACTTTACCCACGGCATTCTGGCCATGGGTAAAACGTTTATTAATATAAACGGGAGCTTTCGGAAATTATTACTGTGTCGATGGAGCGCCACTCCAAAGCGCCTTCTTTTTGCTGAATTGAGGAGCAGCGGCAAGAAAATGCGGATTTGTCGTTTATATATATTTTCAAAACTAAACCTGGCATATAGGCCTACGTGGCGTCCAGCGAAAGACAGGGAGGCTGGTGTAATCGCTGTCACCGAACTCAGTGCAGATCTACGAGCCCTGTGAGAATTCCCCTGGGGGGAAAAAGTAGGCCACAAGGTTCCGCAGCTGAGCGAAGCAGAGAGAGAGGGACGATGATTTGTGTCACCGAGTGCCAGGAACGACATTTCTGGAATGCGCGTATGAATTCCACTTCTGTTCCGCCGAAACTGATTTAAATGAACACGCACGGTTATATTGCAGCTATTGAAATATGTAGGCTACATTGTAAATCACATTAAAGCTGTTTTTTGGGTTATTTGAGAATACATCAACATGGTAAAAAAAAAAGCGTGAGGGGAAATGTTTTGAGCATGTAGGCCCGTGCGTGTTACTGCCGCATTAACAGGCCAAACACGTTGCTCGCGCACAGGAGGGAACAGCCCCTGTCACCCGGCATAAGTCAGTCCCAATAATAATGATTTACGGCGGTGGTGACGGCGTGTGACCGGCAACTGTAAATAAACAAGGCGGGCGTGTACTTTGTATGTAAATTACCTAACCTTGTAACCCCCACCATTCTCTGCCCGTCCAAATTCCAAAATAAGAAGCACGTCAGTCACTAAAAATAAGAAATGAGGGAAATAAAAAAAAAAAAAGGTACGGCCGGCGGGGGGAGGACCTGAGGTAGCCCAGTTAATTTGCAGCGCAGCACTTTCTAATCTTAGC
>NC_083761.1:6784278-6791778 GCF_963514075.1 Conger conger
GGGCGCCGCCCACCCTCTGCGCTGTGTGAGCCCCAAAACACAGCTGTTCCCCCCTGTAGGGGGCCAGAGAGGGCAGGGGGCGGGGGGTACATCACGGAAATGTCGCAGCTTGAGTTTCAGAGAGGGGTCTGGAGGGGGGGAGGGGGGGGGGGAACAACCCAAGCCTCTGTTGGGGAATGTATGGAGCAGCGATGCCCCACAGCTGTTGAAAGAGGGGGGTGGGCGGTGGTAGGCACATAAATGGACCCTTTCTATGTTTCCTGGGCGACCAGGTGTGTGTCAAGACGGCCCCAGCACCAGGTCAAAGGTCACATGCCTCCCGTTAGTTGCCCAATCAGATTAAAGTAGCTAAACTCTCACAGGGGTCGGTTAAGCCCCAACGGTTCGCTGCTGTTCCTTCAGAAAAAAAGTGCTGTTGCTAAAACACATAGCCTACGTGTATCGTACACATATATGGTCAGGGGACTTTTCTCTTGAAATAACTTCCATCTTGGTTCAGGGACTTTGTTGACAGTATTATTACCATTTCATTATATGGCAGGGAGAGTTGACAGGGCACGGATTAAAAACATTCAGAACTGGGCTGAGCACAAGACTAGTGTACAATGAAATACTGCATTTGTAATGCCACAGAATTTATATTAGCTATTGGATTTCAAGTAAATTAAATTAATATATGCTGCAGAATGCATATTTGTCTGAGGGCTAGAGGCTAACATAAAGATAAATTAGATGCTTTAAGCTGGTTTCAGACATCCTGCATGATTTTCCACAGCTGTGATAGAGCAGAAAATGAGAGCGTCAGCTGTGACATCACAGAAGAGACCCAGGAGCTGCAGCTATGACATCATAGAAGAAAATGAGAACCCTAGCTGTGACTTCACGGAACAGAATAGGAGCTTCAGCTGTGACATCACTCAGTCAGCTGTCACATCATCAAAGAGAATGAGTTAGCTGTGCTGCCACAGATGAGTGTCCAAGCCTAGCAACAGACAGATATGACATGTTCAGACTTTTCACCTTTAACATATGATGACAACTGCTATTAATGGCTATGCTTATTGTGCATTCATTGCAGAAAGCACTGGCAATATATTCCATTTCCTCACGGACCCCCCTGCCTTCTTCCCCATTTCTGTGATTGTTATTCGGAAATTGAAAACTCCTCGAATAAAAAATAAAAAAAAGTTTTACAAAATGCTGTAAATTGGTGAGAAAACTGCAACTGTTCTCTCTCCCTCTGTCTCATTCTCTCTCCCTCTCTCCCTCCCTCTCTCCCCCTCTCTCTTTCTCTCTCCCCCTCTCTCTCTCTCAAGCCGTTATCGCTGTGGTGTGCCCCTTTATTTCCCTGCCTCTGAAAAACCGCAGGTAGGAACGGCGACACACACCTGCTCTGCGTCCGTAACCAGGTAACGCTGAGGGAGCGGAGGGAGTGATGGGCGTCTCCATGGTTACAGGCTAATTTAAGCAAAAACAGGTGTTTTCTGGGGGGGGTTCAGAGGGGGGGGGGGTGTATAGCTGGGCCAGGGGCAGTTTAATAAATGGTCCGCTCCAGCCAAAATATTTCAGCCACAATAACCCAGCATGCAGTGCAATGATTCCCCTGGCATTATGCAGCCAATTAAATTTCTGTATGACCAGCCAACACCCACTCTTAAGAAGGGCAGGACTCACACGTCCCCCCCCCCCCCTCCCTTTTCCCAATTTCTCTCTCAAAGGTCTCTCAAAGACCTGATAAATAATTTCGGATAAGAGAATGAATCTCATTAATGCTCTTAATCCATCTATTGAGCGGCAAACACATTGGTGGTGGCTCTGTGACCAGGAGGGTGCAAGGTGCAAGCCATCCACCGCCGAATCATCCCTGTTAATTAGGATTATTGCTATGGTTGCTATGGTAACAATAATAAGCATTAGCACTGTTGTTATTATTAGCTACAGCCTCAGAAGCTTATCTTGGGGACTGAATGGGGCGGCCTGTAGCCTCGCCGGCTAAGGTACATGACTGGGACCCGGAAAAGGTCGGTGGTTCGAGCCCCAGTGTAGATAAGATAACATCCACGTAGACATTGAGCTCTTGTCCCCTGCTTAGTCTAATCAACTGTAAGTCATTATCGTTATCAGCTAAACACACGAATGCTTGTGCTATCAGCAGGGAGTGTTTGGGATCGGTCTCCAGCTATGAGCTGAGCGTTACGGATCCGGATTGGGATCCAGTCTCCGGCTGTCAGAGGTCCCGGCTCAGGGTCATTTTAGCTGTCATATCAGCAGTAATGTATTTTAGGACAGCAGAGCAGCACAGTGGCTCCATCACCCGGCTTACAGGCCCCCTGTCCCACACTGCTGCAGTTTACCAGCCGCTAGACAGCTTTATAGCTCTTATTAAACTGTGTGAAGGGGCGGCGGTGGCGGGTTGGGGGGGGGGGGGTAACTGGAGTGCCCTCCCTCCCCTCTCCTCTCCTCTCCCCCCAGGATGGACAGAGGAAACTGGGAAATCGGGAAATCGAATGGGAAGGGGGGGGGGGATGGTGGAGGAATTTTACCTGTCGAGGGAGACTTTAAAAAGACTTAACAGTTACCGGGACTCGAGTGGAGGAGCCACACTGTACACAACAGACAGTTTAATGGAGGGCACCAGAGGGCTGTGGGGTTACTATGGTTACAGCAGCCCTCGGAGTGACCCTGCTGTCCTGATCAGATCCAGGGTTTGGGAGAGATGGGCACATTCAGAGGATGGAGAGTCACGGGACAGGTACGATACCCAGGGATGTGTGAAAGAGGGGTTACTGTGAGTGTGTGTGTGTGTGTGTGTGTGTGTGTGTGTTATGGTGAGTGCGTCAGTGCGTGTATGATTGCGGGGGTGAGTGTTTGTGCAAATGTGCAATTCTGAGCGTGTGGTTTTGTGTATATTTGTGTGTGACAGAGTGTGTTAGTGTGCGTGTGTGGATGTGAGTGATTGTGTGTGTGATTGATAGTGTGTTTGTGTCTGTAATCGTGAGTGTGTTTGAGTGTGATGAGTGCATAAGTGTGTGTTATTGTGTGTGTGTGTGTGTGTGTGTGTGTGTGTGTGTGTATGCATATGCATCAGGCCCTGAATAAACCTTCACTTACAGGACAAACTCTACAGGTTCAAGTCTCTTGCGCAACAGAACAGAAATTCTGGGCCCCGCCTTTTCCGTTACCCCCGAGGGGGTAAAACATTCCTCATCACCATTTAATTCACAGACTTCTTGGGTCACTCAACCATAAATACAACGGCTTCACACATCGACTGGCAGTCGTCTGGCAGTCGGAGGGTTGCCGGCTCGATCCCCCGCCCGGGCTGTGTCGAAGTGTCCCTGAGCAAGACACCTAATCCCCAAATGCTCCTGACGAGCTGGTCGGCGCCTTGCATGGCAGCCAATCGCCGCCGGTGTGTGAGTGCGTGTATGTATGGGTGAATGAGAAGCATCAATTGCACAGCGCTTTGGATAAAGGCGCTATATAAATGCCAACCATTTACCGTTTACCATCGAGGCTACTTGTACTCCACTGTAAACTTCCTCACGAAACTAAAACCTACAAAGCTTTCGGTTTCAAATGATTTTGCCCCGCGCGTCCAACAGCACGCTTAGTGAGTGCGGTTCAGACAGTGGCGGGGTGATCCGGCTTCGGTGAATATCGAGCGCGGGAGGCCGTGGCGGTATATCCTCGTGGTCCTGGCAGACGGAGCCGTACGAGGCGCGTAAATCGCGGGGCGTTCTCCGCCGACACGCCGACTCGCCGTCCCGTTTCCACGGAGACGGTTTCTCACCTCGTGCCACCCGTCACTCACCTGGCAGTGCGTCAGGTGATCGCCGCGGCGATGTGGATTTAGCAGCCCCTCTGCGATGCTCGCTGGCGGACGGCCACACACACACACACACACACACACACACGCCTGAGGTCACCTTCCTCACCCGCCGGATTGTACAGCGGGGAGGCCATTTTGTAGAACGAGCTTGTGTCTTTATCCCCATTCTGACACTCAGAATAAGACTCCCGTTTCATATCACTGTTAATTTCGGCGAGACACTTCGGGCATCTGCAGAAGTGCGCTTTCCGCTCCCCCCCCCCCCCCCGATTTCACTGGCACCTAAAGAGTTAACACAGACTGTGAGCTACGCCTGTGACCCACGGCCGCAGTTTACCGCCCGCCAGCTGAGTCAGTCTTAATGGCCGGGGTTTGTGTCAGCGGCGCTAAATTCCCCCGGCTGGACTGCCACCTTATTTTCACATCTGCTTTAAAACGCCCTCGGGCACTTCCGCTTCTACGAATAGAGAATAACTAAAAACCCGGAGGAAAAACAAGAGCGTTCGCTCCGACGCACGTGTCCGCGGACCTGGAATTAACATTCGTCGGCGAGCCGGACTTGAATGAAATCTCCAGCCCGACTGCACGAGTCTGATCGCTCCGAACAGCGCGGTAAACTACTAATCAGCTTTCGGCGGAGGTCCCAGGAGCACTGACACGTAATGATCACCTCCCGGGTGCAGGGCCATAAATAATTCAGGGTAAAGTCAGCAATAAAGGGCTCAGATTGTGAAGAAAGGGAACTCAGCAGTCAGGGGTTTTGTGGAGTTTTTTTTGGGGGGGGGGGTATTAGCACAGCTCTGTCTCCAGCGGTCGGTGTTGAGGTCACACTGCTCTTTTGTGGAATATATCGCAAAATCCTGCATTATGCGGACCTTTTTTTAAAAAAAAAAAAATATATATATATATATATAATGCTGTTATATTTCACGGCAGTGCAATATGCTCCAATATCTTAAGAGTGGAAATATTGAAAAAAAAAACTCTTTTGGCAACATTGTCTTTTTGCAGTATATTGTGGGGCAACCTCTCCGATTTCGACACCATGTTTTATGAACTTGAGGCCCAGGCTTTTGAAATCATAATCAGTGAAATTTCTGATTGTAATGATTTAGGAATAGTCCCTGATATAGGATCATCCATCCAACCATCCATCATTGAACCCACTTAGATCTGGTCAGGGTCGCGGTGGGTGCTGGAGTCTATCCCAGCATGCATTGGGCGAGAGGCAGGAATGCACCCTGGACCTCACCCGGGTCAATTAAGGATTTTTCTTTTCTTCTAATACTATTCTACGCTTCACTGAGTTTGAAGCTACAGTTCAATGAGGTTCTGGTCTGGATTCGACTCCCAGCTGGCCAGATCCTCTCTGCGTGGACTTTGCATGTTCTCCCTGTGTTTTGCGTGTTTTGTTTAACCCGGTTACTCTGGTTTCCTCCACACTGAAAGACATTCATGTCAGGTTGGGTGTGCTCCTGCCATTGCCCTTGACCAAGACACTGTGGCCTTCAGAACTGGAGCTGGTCCCCGGGTGCTGTACTGTGGCTGCCCACTGCTCCTAAGTAACTAGAATGAGAATCTTATTATTTCAGAAGCACATTTTTAATAAAAAAAAACACTTTTAACATTTAGCATCATTTCTGGGTACTTTTTTTCACCCCTGATGATTTGGACGAAGGAAGTACTTCTGAGAGCAGAACGCGACATTATCTCAGGCGGGAAGAGCAGTCGTCTGGCAGATGGAGGGTTGCCGGTTCGATCATCCCCCGCCCGGGCTGCGTCGAAGTGTCCCTGCGCAAGACACCTAACCCCCCCAATTGCTCCTGACGAGCTGGTCGGTGCCTTGCATGGCAGCCAATCGCAGTGGATGTGCGAGCGTGTGAGTGTGTGAGTGAGTGTGTGAATGTGTGAATGAGAAGCATCAATTGTACAGCGCTTCGGATAAAGGGCGCTACATAAACGCCGACCGTTTACCGTTCACCATTTTCCGTCACGACGCCTCACCGTCCGAGGTCACGCTCGTACCGGGTGGGCGCGGTTTCGGCGACGGACGGAGCGGGAGGGAGCAGAGAGAAAGGAGCAGGCGGGGGGCACAGGCAGGGCAGACTGGCGAAGGTTTTAATGGCGTTGAAAGTTTTCATGCGCGCAGCGGGGGAGGCCCGGCGCCGTGGCGACGCGGAGACAGCAGCACAGGGACAACACCGACGGCACAGGGACAACACCGACGGCACAGACCGCGGACCTCCGCCGCGGGGACGCCGGAGCTACAAACACAGCGGCTAAAACGCAAAACCCCCGTACCCCCCCCCCCCGCCCCATCCACCCTCCCCGCCCCATCCTCCCTCCCTCCCTCCCTCCCGCCACACTCTTCAGTTTGCTTAGACACCGGGTCTTAAATTACCCCGACAGGCCCTGTTTCAAATACTATACACATTTATATATTACAGTGCGCTCTAAATTTTACAGTCTATAAACATGTCTGTTCTTAATAAGAAGTACTGAATGAGTTAGGCTGCACCACATCCACTGACTGTTATTACTTTAGCTTTTTTTTTTTTGTTTTAGCTTTTTTTTTTTTTTCATGGCTGGCAAGAGGTCAGTGGCGTCTTGATTTAGTTGGTCAGTTGTCATGGGTGACCATCTCCCCCCCCCCCCCACCCCACCCCCACCGATTTCACGGACATTGTGAGCCACCCCCTGGACACCACAGCCTACAGTCACAACAAAGCCAGGGTCCATGTGTTCTGAGTTCTCGTCTCAGCAGACGCCAGTCCCAAGGGTTGCTGGGAAATGATGAGGAGTAAGCGAGGAAGGAAGGGGGGGGGGGGGGGATCTTTCCATCAGTCACCAGTGCTTATTTTTGGCCCCTCCTACATTTTGAGTGAGGCAAAAAAAAAAACAAAAAAAAAAACAGTACTAAAAAAAAAAAACAAGATGCTTCAGTGTTTTAGACTTATGTGCGTATGTTCTCTCCTCCGTTTCAGGATGTGGGTCTCTCTCGTTCCATCCTTCCTTCTGTCGCTCTGTCCGTTCCCTCAGGGCAGTTCCACACGCAGCCTGACGGGGGCGCTGTTGCCCAGGGATCAGAGGTGGGAGGAGGTGGAGAAGCACAGCTTCAGAGTGTAAGGGTTTGAACCATCTGGAAGACAAAGGGCACAGCATCACCGATGGGGAACCCCCCGTGCCTGCGCTTAGCTCCCCCTAGTGGAGAGTCTTCAGCCTGCTAACGGTCAGTGAGTGAGTCAGTGAGAGAGTGAGTGTGTGAGTGAGTGTGTGAGTGAGTGAGTGAGTGTGTGAGAGAGTGAGTGTGTGAGTGAGTGAGTGAGTGTGTGAGTGAGTGAGTGAGTCAGTGTGTGAGTGAGTGTGTGAGTGAGTGAGTGAGTGTGTGAGTGAGTGAGTGAGTGAGTGAGTGAGTGAGTGAGAGAGTGAGTGTGTGAGTGAGTGAGTGAGTGAGTGAGTGTGTGAGAGAGTGAGTGTGTGAGTGAGTGAGTGAGTGTGTGAGTGAGTGAGTGAGTCAGTGTGTGTGTGAGTGTGTGAGTGTGTGAGAGTGAGTGTGTGTGAGTGTGTGTGAGTGAGTGAGAGAGTGTGTGAGTGAGTGAGAGAGTGTGTGAGTGTGTGAGTGAGTGAGTGAGTGAGTGAGTGTGTGAGAGTGAGTGAGTGAGTGTGTG
>NC_083761.1:6794278-6804278 GCF_963514075.1 Conger conger
AGAGCTGAAATCTGAGAGCGAAGAGGAAACGACCTCGGCGTTCACTCACATCCGCCGAACGAGCCTTCGGATTTTGCACCCCGCCTTCCCTCCCCAAAGAGTCTCTCTCACCGTGGAGATGGCGCTTTGTGGGAGCCGCGTGCGTAAGTGTTTAATAACCGTCAGGTACGGCTGTGAAAAACAGCCTCGTACTGCATGCATGGAGGAGGGAGAGGACGGGTCTTAAACCCTTAAACTCTCCGGCCCAGGAGAGCCGCGCGGCGCGGGCGGATTTCGGTGGATTTCTTTTTAATCGGCAGCAAATTAAAGCACCTTGGAAACAAGGTGAGCGAATTCCTCAGCCGCTCAATTACCTAAATCGCGCACTTACGTGCCGAAACCCACTGGCTCGCTGTGAGTTATTTCCTGATGCTAATAATAATCACGGATTGCATTTATAATGTATACATATTCTTCACGTCTCCGGGGGGGGCACGCACGGCAGCCATTTTGTGTCAAAATGCTATCCACACATCTAATGGAACACCAGTTACCTGTGGCTCAGTGGGGCCCGTAGCACTAAAACCACACTGCAGTGTGAAGTTTGTTTTCTCCCTCCCCACAGGCCCCCGAGGCTGCACTGCACCATGGGAGTTGCGGTTCCTTTTCATCCCTCCCCATGAGGACACAGACCCCCCCCTGACTGCACACCACAGCGCAGGAAAGAACACAAGCTCTCCTGTTTACTTGTTTATTTTTTACCTAATCTGCATATTCATCCGTTTATCTCATCTACATATTCAAATATTTACCTCATC
The DNA here is from genome assembly GCF_963514075.1 of Conger conger. Taxonomy (NCBI): domain Eukaryota; kingdom Metazoa; phylum Chordata; class Actinopteri; order Anguilliformes; family Congridae; genus Conger; species Conger conger. Next base: position 6,795,076 of record NC_083761.1, read on the forward strand.
AACATATTAATTTATTCAGATCGCCAAATTAATATTAATATTCATTATTTTACCTAATCTACGTATTAATGTTTGTATTTTAACCAGTACCTGTTGAGTGCATGTATTCCTAAGTACACCGCACTGCGATTCCCCTTTAATAACTGTTTGGTCTTCAAGTATTACACGCACAATGGGGGCGACATGGCTCAGGCAGTAAGAGCAGTCGTCTGGCGGTTGGGGCCTTGCATGGCAGCCAATCGCCGTCGGTGTGTGAGTGTGTGTATGAATGGGTGAATGAGAAGCATCAATTGTACAGCGCTTTTCCTGGTGTCTCGGTGGCGCAGCCTGCAGAGCACTGACCGCATGCTCATTGCGAGCCGCGACGTCGGCGGTTGAATCTCGCCCCCATTCTTCCTGTCTCTCTATACTGTATACTGTCCAATAAAGCTGAAAAAGGCCTTAAAAAATATCTTTAAAAAAAAAAAATTGTACAGCGCTTTGGATAAAGGCGCTATATAAATGCCTGCCATTCTGATGCGCAGCACGTCGGGGGGGAGAGGCGGCGTTCAGCGTCAGCGGGGAGCGGTGGGGTTTTAGAACAGAGCGCGCGCGGTGCTGTTCCCTCGCCGTGAGGTCAGAGGCGTGAGGTCAGAGGCGCATTGCTTACTCGGTATTCTGATCTGGAAGTGGTTGAGCACGGTCAGGACCTCCACAGCGTGCGTCTTGCTGTCAAACTCCAGCAGCCCCGAGATGGTTTTAGAGGAGGCTGCAGGGGGGGGAGAGGAGAGAGGGGAGGGGGGTCACACAGACCAGGGGGAGAGGGGGGGGAGGCATCAGGCATTGAAACGCAAGACGGTCATGAAAAATGCATGATATTTGTCTTAAAAACGAAACAGGAAATACACACACATCCAAGATCTGTCTCAGCCGAACTGAAAAATATACTTGAAGGCTCGCACGCAAAAGAGCTTTTTACATATCTCCACTCTGCTTTTTAATGCTCCAGTGGGTGTGTATAAATATTTATAATATATACTGTATATATTTTGTTCATATATATATATATATACTGTATATTGTCAGTGGACTCTTGAGGGCAGCCTACAGCCTATTGGCTAAGGGGATTGACTGACTGCAGACACAATAAGACCAGTGTGGCCCTTGAGCAAGGCCCTTAACCCCACATTGCTCCAGGGGGGGATTGGGTCCTGCTTAGTTTAATCAACTGTAAGTGGCTTTGGATATTAGCATCAGCTAAATAACTGTAATGAGATACAAGCCAACTGTAACAACTTCAGTAAATTCAATCAGTACTAAAAAACTAAAAACCTCCATCCATCAGCTTCACAGTTTACACACATTTTAAGTGTCGGTTATTAAACTGGAAATTAAAAGTCATTTAAATCGAGAAGTTTCAGCAGTGTAGCATAAGGCCCGTGAAAAATTAGTGAATTTTTGTTTGAAATAAAAAGTAGCACTTACGTTTGGCGTCAAACACTTTGAACTTGATGAAACCGGGGACATCGTGCTCTGTGCATAACTGAGAAAAAAAAACCCGGGAAGAGACGCTTGTTAATTTATGCAGCACAGCTGAACGAGGAAGGAACGCTAAAGGTCACTCCACTAGATGGCGCTGTTCTATCTGAATCCACCGCTCAATTAAGCCGCGAAATGACGAGTTATGACCTGACTGTGACTTTGCACCTGATTATCACAGGCAAAGCTGCGATACAAGGGACTATCCGTTTTTAGGATTCTGTGCCAACTTCTGCCCTTATTTATTTAATTAACTCGACCGTATCTTATCCTGACATCTGAATAGGCACCAGCTACAGCCACGGACTGCAAGTGTATTCAAACGATTTTACTGTGCTCACGTACAGGAGTGACCCAGTGTAGTTTATAGAGCTGTCAGATTAAGGTCAAATTAAGGTCACTGGTTGGAACACACACCAGCACTTTGACTGGCCCTCCAGGACTGCAGTTGTGCACTGAAGCCTGCAAGGTAGAGGTTACCAACCCTGTTCCTGGAGATCTACGGCCCTGTTGGTTGCAGTGAAAACCTACGGCAGGATAGGTTCTCCAGGGACAGGGTTTGGCGACCACTGCTGTAAAGGTGTGACATCACAAATACGTGATTAGAATGTTCTTAACTGAACATTCCAACGCCGATGTAACGGTCACCACCGGTAACTGAGAGAAAATGAGTTCTAGAACACTGCACACACACAGTAAATACTAGATAATAAACAGGCTGTAAAATGAAGCCTCACCGAACCCTTACTCTTCACAGGGTTAAGTGCCGGTCGTTAACAGAAGTTTCCGGGGCGGCGTCACAGTACCCACCCTCTGCAGCTCCTCCTCGGTGACGCAGGGCGGGACGTTGTAGAAGTGCAGCACGCAGGACGGGGGCTGGATGATGTTTTTGGAGGCCTGGCCCGCGCTGGTGAAGCGGTTGTTCCGGGTCATGGCGAAGTCCTTGTAGCTGCTCGTCCCGTCCTCCAGCTCGAACACCTGGCTGGGGATCACCGCGTGCTGCTTGGATACACTGCGGAGGGGGGGAGAGGGGGCGCAGCTGAAGGATGGGACCCAGATAGCCAGCGACTCAGAGCCGGATCTGGTCAGATTTGGCACAGATCCTGGCTCGGAGTCGCTCGGGAGGAAGATAGGAGCTTCTCCTCTTCGCTATGCTGCACTGCACTACAACCAGACCTTGGTACAAATAGTATTTGTTTTGGATTTAAATACATTTCTGCGCTCTGTTTATCTTTTTGAGCCTGCAAGGCTTAGACATGTTCCCTTTCCTGGCTCTGCCTCTCTCTGCACTCTCAGAAATAAAGGTGTGAAAAGTGCCAAAAAAGGTACAAAAGCTGGTTGCTAGTGCAGTACTCTATAGGTACGTAAATTTGTACCCCTTGCCACCTATATGTAATTAATTTCGATCTTTTTTTTGCTTGGAAAAGGTACTCATTGGTACACAAAGAGAACATTACTGTACTTTCAGGGAACATTTGGGAAATTTGATCCTTGAAGAGCAGAAATGTACCTCCTCTGTCAGTTTATTTCTGAGCGAGCGTGTGCTACACTGCGCTACAGCCAGACCTGGGGGTTCAAACGGTATTTGCTCAGGATTCAAACGCACGTCTGCGCTCCGTTGATCTCGCGCCCGAGCCGGCGAGGAGGAGCAGATGGGTTAGGGTTTACACTTTCGGGATATCGTTTCGCTTCGTTCCCGACGCGCCAGGGAAAGCTCAGTCAAAGGCGGGGAGCGCAATTTGAATCCGCGACAAATGCAGTCTGAACCCGGGTCTGACTGCAGCCGCGTTCCCGGCGTTGCGCTACGCCGACCGTGGCTCTTTCCCAGACGCTCTCGCGCAGACGAACGCGTTTGTTTATGCGCCCTCCATTAATACGGCTGGACGGCTCTGCCGCGGCTGCCCGGGTTAAGTACCCTGCTTATGTGCACAACAGCAGCCCCCACCTGGGACTTTAATCCATAACCTTGGAGCAGCCAGCGCGCTTTCTCCACCATCAGCACTACCGCCGCCCCTGCGCTATATTTAAACCCCTGCAGGGCACCGCTAGCGCTGTCCGCGGCGCTACGTTGTGGGAGGTGATTTTGGCATCGTTCTAATGTCATGTACACGTAAACCTAGTCGTGAAAGGGCTGAATATGTATATATATATTATGTAAAAAGGGTGTAATAAGCCAAAGCTTCAGCCTTCACCTTTTCAGTTAATATTGTTATTAATTATTTCTATGTGCATTCATTTTGTAAAAATTGTCAATAAGGACCGGAATAACTACTACTACTACTACTACTACTACTACTACTACTACTACTAGTACTACTAGTACTACTACTACTACTATGTACAGTAAATGGCAAGTCAAAATTTCTGCAGATTATTCAGAATACGGTCATATTCTTTTATTTTATACTCAGAACAGTTCCATCTATGTCTCCTTCTTCGATGTGTTTGACTGTTTTAGGTTCTTGACATAATTCCATTATTTCAGCGGTGTGTAAAAAAAAAAGAAAAAGGCCCGATCTGTTTCAGGATTGTGTGCCAACTTCTGTTCTTAATCATTTAATTTGCTCAGTGATATCCTGGGCTGATGTTTGCATAAGCGCCGGGTACAGCTGGGGGCTGTGAGTGTATCTCTTCACTGTGCTTGAGTGCAGGAGTGAACCAGCATAGTTTATAGAGCTGTCAAAATATTAAGGTCACCGGTTGGAACTAAAACCAGCACGTAGACCGGCCCTCCAGGACCGGAGTTGGACACCCCCCTATCCCTATTCTATGAGCTCTATTTGATCGAGAGACGCGTGTTTCATGTGCGTGTTTGTCCTGTGACGTTCAAGGCTCAAGGGGCCCAAGACCATGTCCCTGTTGTGCAGCCCATTGTTTGATGAGAACAGGTCTTTGGTTTCTCTGTGAAGCAGAAGACGAGAGACTAAGACCTGGACAGCGCTGACGATCCGCTCAGATGCGCTGAATCCCTTTTTTCAGCTGAAATTCCTCCCTGGATTGGACGATGCCATGGTTCATTAGCGAGGCTTACTTTTGTGACTAATGCTAATGAATGATTCATTCCAGTTTCATTACCATTGTGCAATATTTATTGATGATTAACAATGTATTTTAAAAATATTTTTTATTTCATTTTTATTGCCCCCCAATTTCATGGCCTATGCGGGTTCCAGCGCTGGGCAGCGGGTCTGGAACGCTGGTGTAGCTGACGCTTTTATCCAAAGCAACTTACAGTTGATTAGACTAAGCAGCGGACTGACCAGCGTCTGTAAACACAAGTCGGCCGTTTGGCAGCCGCGCGCAACGATTTCCACGCCAGATTTTCCTAGGAAGAGTGCAGGGGGTGGGAATGCGTGGGAATCCATTCCCACCGGCGAGTCACGTCTGCTGCCTAATATAAACACACAAACCGATCAATTATATCTCTGGAGCACATCAGACAGTGATTTTTTTTGGGTTTGTTTTTTTTAAACGAGACTGCTTCCGAATGCGCTTTGAACGACTATCCCGACGGAGACAAATAAGCAATGTTTTCCCATTGTTTGTGGGAGAAAGGTGATGGCCCCGAGGAGAAAGCTCTCTCTTTCCATCGCTTTCTCTCTCTCTCTCTCATTCCAGTGGAGGGAGGCAGAGAGAGAGAGAGAGAGAGAGAGAGAGAGAGATAGACAGTGGAGCAGCTTAAAGAAAAAAAACGCACGTACTAGTTGGATCTCCTGAGGTTGCAGGGCGAGGGGCGATGTTGAGGACGAAATCACGTTCTTCGCAAAACAAGAAAAGAAAAAAAATCCCACAGGGCGATTCCGAAGGATTCACTTGATTAGGACGCTCACGGAGAACTGAAGTGTTTGACCTCTGGTTTATTACGTGCTCCGGCGCTGGGCCGGCGGTGTTCTCCGGGTTTCTCCTGGGCGCTGCCGGTTCTTTTCACAAACAGACCCGCCATCGATACCGCCGCCGCCGACATCACTCGCGGTACGGCGGTCACGCAGAACAGCGGCTAGCGCCGAGACAGCAAGCACACTTTTATTATCTTATCAATATCCCGTTAGACACCGAAATACGGAAGGGGTGCGCTCCCCGGCCATCCGTATGCGCGGTCTAATATTCCACCGTCAAATGGAATATTTGCACAGTCTGTAATCAGATTGCGTCAACAGCTTCTTCTGAATACAAACGTGTAGGCGAAACATGGGCAGCGTTCGTGATTGCCATTGCTTCAGATCTGAGCAAGGGAATATTCCATTAATCTTTCAGCTAATAAGCATTAGCCGTGTAAACAAAACACGCCAGAGGTTTGTTTCATCAAGTGCAGTCGAATTACACTAAATTGAACTGGAATTGAAAAACATTTTAATTATACATGAAAAATAGGCTAAGTACTGAACAGAGAGAGAACCTCTGAAAGTTGGTTCGAATTCCAGTTTACACCTTCCGTGTGTGTGTGTGTGTGTGTGTGTGTGTCTCTGTGTGTGTGTGTGTGGATGGGGAGGAGATCAGTACAGTAGCTTATACCATTTCTCTGGCTGATATTAATACTAATACTTGATCTTCCTTCCCGCAGACAGAACGGAAACTACAAGCCAAAATAAATGTGCTTAATAAACCCGTAATATATTTCCGCGAGTCTGAAAGTATTCCCGTTACTATATCGCATTTACTGCCTGCAATGCAGTTACAACGATTTCATTCATCCCCCCCCCCCCGCCCCCCGCCCCCTAGTGAAATGATTCAAATGTTCTCCCTAGGAGGTGATAGAATTTGAAGAATATTTAACCATGTAAGAGCCCTCCGTCGTCCTGGCAACACCTGATACGGCGATAAAGTGCGCTAAAGTGGAACGGTCAAACTCAATAGAGCGCCCTTGTCCTCCGCGTTCCCACCGCCAGAGCTAATCCTTCCGCCACCCGATACTCCGCCGTATAAATAATCTATGAGCCGCCCGACCGCCATGTAGCCGGAATTTAATTTGAAATATAAAACAGCGATAAAAATGAGCTGAATTTTTTTTGTAAAAATAAAAAAAAACTCGAAATGTTCTAACCACACATGACAACGTATATAATCCTCCATCACGGCACCAATCTTTTTGTATATATATTCGATTTTATATGTAAAACTATAGGTGGGACGGCGGGCAGGCTGTTGGTCCGTAAGGTCAGGATCTACGTTCCAGATATTGATCTCGGCTGTTAAAAACCCGGAAGATTGCCCGGGATACGGGAAACCGTAGCGAGGACATAAATCATCTACATGACATAACATACGGAGAGCACTCGCGGCTAATGACTGCGGCGCGGAGCACTCCTCCTGCCCTGTGGGGCCCATATGTGCGCAGTACAGCGCTAAAGCGCCATCAGCATCCATCTTACACAAAGCAGTCCGCCGTGCACCTGGGGCTGCCTTTCCACAGGGCCCCGCTTGCGCTCGGTTTTACTGTGTTAGTGTGAAGCTCAGCACAGTTTTGCTGTGTTAGTGAGGCTCAGCACAGTTTTGCTGTGTTAGTGTGAGGCTCAGCACAGTTTTACTGTGTTAGTGTGAGGGCTCAGCACAGTTTTACTGTGTTAGTGTGAGGCTCAGCAGTTTTGCTGTGTTAGTGTGAGGCTCAGCACAGTTTTACTGTGTTAGTGTGGGCTCAGCACAGTTTTGCTGTGTTAGTGTGAGGCTCAGCACAGTTTTGCTGTGTTAGTGTGAGGCTCAGCACGGTTTTGCTGTGTTAGTGTGAGGCTCAGCACAGTTTTGCTGTGTTAGTGAGGCTCAGCACAGTTTTGCTGTGTTAGTGTGAGGCTCAGCACAGTTTTACTGTGTTAGTGTGAGGCTCAGCACGGTTTTACTGTGTTAGTGTGAGGCTCAGCACGGTTTTACTGTGTTAGTGTGAGGCTCAGCACGGTTTTACTGTGTTAGTGTGAGGCTCAGCACAGTTTTGCTGTGTTAGTGTGAGGCTCAGCACAGTTTTGCTGTGTTAGTGTGAGGCTCAGCACAGTTTTGCTGTGTTAGTGTGAGGCTCAGCACAGTTATGTTGTGTTAGTGTGAGGCTCAGCACGGTTTTGCTGTGTTAGTGTGAGGTTCAGCACTGTTTGGCTGTGTTAGTGTGAGGCTCAGCACAGTTTTGCTGTGTTAGTGTGAGGCTCAGCACGGTTTTGCTGTGTTAGTGTGAGGCTCAGCACGGTTTTGCTGTGTTAGTGTGAGGCTCAGCACAGTTTTGCTGTGTTAGTGTGAGGCTCAGCACGGTTTTGCGACGTTAGCGTCAGATTTGACATAGGTTGACAGCCATAAGTGTTAGGTTTAGCAAAGTGTTACTGTGTTAGTCCCAGGTTTAGCACAGTTGTGTTAGCGTCAGGTTTAGCACTGTGTTGGCTAAGTTATCATCAGGTTTGGCACAGTTTTGCGGCCTTAGTGTCTGATTTGTCTTAGATGAGTCTTAGAGTTTGGCTGGCTGAGTTCAGGTTTAGCACAGTGCTGGCTACATTAGCATCAGGTTGGAATGGCTGTATTAGCATCCGGTTTAGCTGGCTGCGGTAGCATCAGGTTTAGTTGGCTGCCTTAGCATCAGGTTTGGCACAGTGTTAGCTGCATTAGCATCAGGTTCAGCTGGCTGCCTTAGCATCAGGTTTGGCACAGTGTTAGCTGCGTTAGCATCAGGTTTAGTTGGCTGCATTAGCATCAGGTTTAGCTGGCTGCCTTAGCATCAGGTTTGGCACAGTGTTAGCTGCATTAGCATCAGGTTTAGCTGGCTGCCTTAGCATCAGGTTTGGCACAGTGTTTGCTAGGTTAGCATCAGGTTTAGCTGGCTGCTTAGCATCAGGTTTGGCACAGTGTTTGCTAGGTTAGCGTCAGGTTCATCACAGAGTTGCTGCATTTGTGTCCGCTTTAGCAGTGCTAGCTGCGTTAGCGTCAGTTTTGGTACGGATGCTAGCGGGACCCGCTCACCAGACGTTGAGCCTCTTGGTGAACACCTTGATGCTGTTCAGGTGCGTGATGGCGCGGTCCACGGCATACTCGTCCCCCATCTCCACCAGGGCGGTGCCGGGCACGCTCTTCATGAACTTCACCTGCCGGCCAATGGCAATCCAGCATTATCGCCATGACAACAGCATCACCGGTCCCACACAGTGCAGTTCCTTTTTTATAAAAACCTTTACCCTCTTTATCTAAATGGTAAATGGCCGGCATTTATTTAGCGCCTTTATCCAAAGTGCTGTACAATTGATGCTTCTCCATTCACCCATTCATACACACACTCACACACACTGACGGCGATTGGCTGCTATGCAAGGCACCGACCAGCTCGTCAGGAGCATTTGGGGGTTAGGTGTCTTCCTCAGGGACACTTCGACACAGCCCGGGCGGGGGATCGAACCGGCAACCCTCCGACTGCCAGACGACTGCTCTTACTGCCTGAGCCAATGAGACGACTGCTCTTACTGCCTGAGCCAATGAGACGACTGCTCTTACCGCCTGAGCCAATGAGACGACTGCTCTTACTGCCTGAGCCAATGAGATGGCTGCTCTTACTGCCTGAGCCATGTCTCGGCCAAGTATCTACAATGAAGCGTGAGCAGTGTGTTGTACAGCCTCCTCTGTACAACATGTGCAGCTACAGCTTCTTCTAATTTTAGCCGTCGCTTAAAATGTTGACTCGATGCAGGTGAACCCCACACCTCCTTCAGAAGCGAACAGATCGAGCA
>NC_083761.1:6809278-6829278 GCF_963514075.1 Conger conger
CCACTGGACTCTATTCATGTTTGACAGCAAATTTCAAATATGTCCTCTCATATATTGACGTTCAATCCATGCTACATATGTGTTATGATTTTTTTCCCCCCCCCTAGCACACAGACGAAGATATATATGTTTTTTATTTCCCCGATGCAACCCTCGGGTTCAAAACAACGGCGTTGCCTGTTAACTTGGGCTGGTTTCACCGTTAGCTGACTGCCAACCGTTTGCTTTTGGAGTCTGTGGGTGAGTGAGAAGCCTCTCCTCGGGCAAGTGCCTCTAACTTGCTGCACTTGCAGAAAGCTAGCGCTAATCGCTACCGGCGGAGCAGTTAGGGGTCGGGAAGAAAGGCTTCGAGGTCTCGTTGCGCTTGGGAGGTTAGGCGTCGTATTAAGAGAGAATGTGATTAACGGTATGATGGCGTGACTTCGCCGTGCCGTTGGCGTACCGACAAGGACCGCCAGAGACTGGCGCCCCCTTCAAATTCGGTCTCTCGGTTCCCTCTGCCTCAGCTGATATGCGTGCTGAGCGTTTTTCAACAAAATGGCTGCCGGGCCTCACCTGGAGGGGGTCTGCACCGCACATCGCTGGGGGCTAAAATGAGTTCTCCTCCGTCACTGTAAAGTTACTTTTAGATCGTAAGGTGAGAGGTGCCATGTACGTGGTGTGCAACTGAGGTTGTAGCTTTCAAACGTTTCAAACTAAGCAGCACATTCTCCAACCAGGGGAACTAACGATACTCCCCACTGCTTCTCTGGTGCTGATGCCACTGTCTAACGGATGTTCGTTCACACACTGGTCTCTGCACAAAGGCTAACCTTTATTTGTCTTATATTTCTTCTTCTTATTATTATTATTACCATCATTATTGAGCAGCAGGCTTTTTTTGTTTTTGTTGGATAGATCCGCCATCGTTTGGAATGATCCGGAGCAATCATCGAACACCTGCCCGTTTTTCAGAGGAAATCGGTGCTGTGGAATAACACCCCCCCCCCCCACACACACACACACACACACGCCGGCTGAAAACACTCTGTCTCTCAGCAGGGGGGCAGAAGCTCCTCCCGTCCCACTGTGAGACAAATTCAGCGGCTTTCCGCGGAAGATTCCGGATAATCCCCCCGCCATTTTCCGCGATAAAGAAACACACAGGGGATGAGAGAACGGAAAATGGTGAATTGGCACAGTGTCTCTGGGGACGCTAGTCAATCTATCGATCAAAACTTTACTTATAAAGCACTTTTCATGCGATCGAATGCAGCACAAAGTGCTTCACATAATACAACATATAAAATATATATTTTTTTGGTGTAGTATTTGGTATAGTTTTTTTTTTTCCCTTTCCCTCTCCTGCTACACTGCGCTGTAGGGCACAGCTGTATAACGGGTAGGGCTCTAGCAGAGGTTGCCAGTTTGATTCCCAGGTGGGGCACTGCGGTTTTTCCCTTGAGGAAGGCACTTGACCTGAATTGCTTCAGTGCGCTGTATACACAACTGTATAAAAGGACACCGTGTTACTGTGAACAAGAGTGTCTGGTAAATTCCAGAAATATAATGAAGAGCACAGAAGGTGTGTGTGTGTGTGTGTGAGAGAGCGTGTGTGTGTGTGTGTGTGTGTGTGTGTGAGAGAGAGAGCGTGTGTGTGTGTGTGTGTGTGAGAGAGAGAGAGAGCGTGTGTGTGGGTGGCAGAGTGTGTGTGTGTGTGTGAGAGAGAGAGAGTGACTGTGTGTGTGGGTGTGTGAGAGAGAGAGCGTGTGTGTGGGTGGCAGAGTGTGTGTGTGTGAGAGAGAGAGAGAGAGACTGTGTGTGTGGGTGTGTGAGAGAGAGAGAGAGCGTGTGTGTGTGTGGCAGAGTGTGTGTGTGTGAGAGAGAGAGAGTGACTGTGTGTGGGTGTGTGTGAGAGAACAGCGCAGTGATGAACTCACTTGGGTTATCCGGGGGGGGGGGGGGGGTAGGGAGGTAGTTCAGCCCACTGTTGGCTCTTTGTAAAACATCAAAAGCGTACATTTCTGTGCATCCAACACGAGCCTATGTCCCGGTCAGCATCCGTACTGTGCATCGTAAATATTATAAACAGCAGCGATGTACACTCAGTGAGCACTTTATTAGGTATTTAATAGACTTATTTTTTTAGACTAATTGGTCTTCTGCTGCTGTAGCCGATCAACTTAGAGATCTGAAGTGTTGTGTGTTCAGAGATGCTCTTCTGTATTCCACTGGTGTAACGTGCGGTTATTTGTGTAACTGTCACCTTCCTGTCAGCTTTGACCAGTCTGGCCCTTCTCCTCTGACCTATTTCATCAACGCCTTTTTGCCTGCAGAACTGCTGCTCACTGTATGTTTTCACACCATTCTCTGCTGCCTCTGGAGACTGTTGTGCACGAGAACCCCAGGAGATCAGCGGTTTCTGAGATACTCAAACCACCCTCCCTGACATCAGCAAACATCCCAGGGTCAAAGTCACTTAGATCACATTTCTTCCCCATTCTGACATTTGTTCTGGAAAAACAGCTCAACCTCTTGACCACGTCAGCATGCGTGTATGCCTTTAGCTGCTCCCACACGATTGGCCGATTAAATATTTGCATTAACAAGCTGGTGTACAGGTCTACCTAATAAAGTGGTCACTGGGTGTATATTCTTGGTTAAATAGGAAGTAGGAAAAATGTCTATCTGTTAATTTTTTTTAACAGCCAAGGAGTCCAGGTGTGCCCTAAAACCGAGGGGTGTGTTTTTGGGGGCTTTGTGCACCCCCCACCGCCCTGTTCCTCGAGGCTACACGAAAGTCTCAGGATGACAGAGTGTTGAATAAATAATGGCTCTGCAGGGGGGAAACTCATTTTCCGAGGCCAATTTCCCGCACACCCGGACACGTTCTAACGAGCTTTCACTTTCACCCAAATATTGAACGATCCTGTCTTCGGAGAGGACCCCCGCCTCCCCCTAACACCAAATACTTCCCCACCCCAGATACCACCCCCCCCTCCCCCCCCCCAGCAACAGACCACTGTGGTGACTGCACTCAATCCTATGAGCCTCCATTAACATTTTGCTTTTTGCATCAACAGTGATATGTTTTTTTTTTTTCTTTTCTGCTACAGCATTTCTACAACAGGCATTTTTTGCGACCGTCAAATTTCCCAGTCCAAGTCCACGCCCCCATGTCAAAGTCAAGGTCGAAGTCAAGGTCAGCGGCCGGGGACGGGAGCCTCAGATCCGACCCTTATCGATTCCGGAAGTTTCGCGCGGCTGTTGTGACAGGCATTCGGGTTAAGCCTCTTCGTCCGTCACTCGTGAGGCAATAACGCCCTCCTGTTTTATAACTGCGAGACCGGGAGATACTTCAGACTCATTAAAAATAATTACGCTCACCGCGATCGAGTAACGTTGGCCAAGTAGCAACAGGCCAGATCAGAGATTAAACTTCTCAGTAACGTGGGCCAAGTAGCTACAGACCAGATCAGGGTTGTCATTTCTCTTTTTCGCTCAGAATGCGCCACATTAATTAAACGCCCTCAGTGGACTTGCAGTGTTGATCCGTACGGGAGACCATTATGAGCTTAAGTCTATAGTGGCGTGTTAGTTCGCTCCAAAGGGCTTTGGCTAACGGAAAGGAAAGCTCACAGCGAGGGCAGCCCGTGATTAAACTCCAGGGCTTTTGTGATTAGGCTCCGTTTCCGTAGCGCCGGTTACCGTGAGAACGGGGCGGACTCGGAAAAAAACGGGATGAAAAGCCATCTCTTTTTTTTTTCTCCGCCCCCCCCACCAGTCCAGCGTGAGTTCTGGACCGGCTCCAGAATCGACAGATCGGATCTGCGGCCGCCGGGGGGTTGGGGGGGGGGGGGGGGGGGGGACCCGGTGTCGGACGGGAATTCTGTTCGGCAAACACAATATTCCAGGCCACATTATTCCGTAAACAGAAGATGGCAGTGCTGATAGAGAGGGCCGGCAGCTGTGTCGAATGAAAGTCTGCAGAAATCGACCGGCCCCTTGGGAAGGGAGGGGGTGTCACACAAACGCACAGTCCTGGTACACGAGAAGGAAGGGGGGAAGGCAGGTGGTTTCAGGGGAGACTATGGCAGACTTTTTCATTTGTATTTTTTTGGGGGGGGGGGGGGGCATCGGGGGTTTGGGGACAGACTGGGATCAAATGCATAATTGTTTTGGATTCAAGTACTTCCATATGGCTTACTGAGCTTGTCTGGTGTATTGGAACCTACATGAAATACTCTCCCCAAAAGGTGCAAACCCTGCCCTCTTGGTCGGCTCAATTGCACCAGGCATGATCAATCGAGCACAGAAAAATATTTGAATCCAAAACAATGACGTATTTGACCCTGGTCTGGGTGGGGGGGGTCGGGGTGGGTGGTTGGGGGGGCATGCAGTAAGGATGGGGAGTCAGGTCTGGAAGTGGGGTCTCTCTGAACATTTCTTTTTTTGAGGAGGGGGGGGAAGGTGGGGGGGGGGGGGGGGGGCAATTTGCAATGGTGAGTCTGTCTGTCTGTCTTTCTGTCTGTCTGTCTGTCTGTCTCTGTTTCCCCCTGGTGGAGGGGGGCGGTGCAGGCGTACAGGTCTGAGAGTGCGTTGATTGGAGAAGGACTCTCTCGCTCGCTCGCTGTGCCGATGGTGGTGGTTGGTGATGGTGCTGTTGGCTTGACTGCAGGTCTGCGGTCCGCCTCCACTCCGGTCCTTTAGGGGGCGCTAGAGCGTCGTCTCGGCCGCTCTCAGCGCTCGTGCAATGCAAGGGGGGGTGCGGGTTGGGGGTAGGATGGGGGAGGGGGGGGGGGGGGGGGCAGCAACGATGTGCATCTCTGGTGTTTTTTTAATTTCATTTCTAATAACTTTTCAATTTACCGGCAAATCTGCAGACTGCAGTTCTACCGCGAGCGGAATTTTTTTTTCCCCCCGATTTGTTTTGTTTCTTTTTCCCTTTTTAAAAAGCGAAAACCCGACGCAGAGGTGACTTGCGCGTGTGTGTGTGTGTAATTGCCTCAATTTTCCTCTGACGCAGGCGAAGCCTGGAACAAACAATCAGACTCAACCAGACGGGCTTGCTTAAAAAAAAAAAAAAAATAATAAAAAAAAAAGAAGAAAATATTCACTCGAAAAAAATCTTTGAAGGGTAAACTGAGAGCGGGAGGAAAAAAAAACCCCCCAAAAAAAACGCATTTTCATGCGAAGCGCACGCTTGGATCCGGGCGCGGAGCGCTGAGGGGCTCCGCGCCCGGCTCGGCTGCGTCAGAGAGAGGAGCGCTATTCAGACGGAGGAGCGCTAGTCAGATCAGACAGGTGCTCCACCTGCAGGCCCCCCCCCACACACACACACGCACGCGCACGCACGGCGTAAGACGTGACGGCTCTCTTTAAGGTTTAACGAATCGAAACGCGGCGAAATGCACACGGAGGCGGCCCCCCCCCCCGGGGGGGGGAGGAAGACGTGGCGTGACGGCGCTCTGCTCACCTCGTCTGACCAGGTAGGGCTTGGTGTAGTCCCAGCTGTCGTTGTCGTTCCGGATGACGTTCAGGCGCGTGGGCTGAGGGTGGGGCGGAACACAACACAACACCGTCGACCGTTTTGACCACATCCTGCGGGACACGCTCTCGCCGAACGAAAGCCGTCGAAAGGCCGTGAACTGCTGGCGTTCTGCCCGCTCTTTACCCGGGAGTCAGGGTGTTAATATAGTCTGGCACCATCGGCCATTTTGACCACATCCTGCGGGACACGCTCTCAGAATGAAAGGTATGAAAAATGCCTAAAAGGGTTACAAATGCTTGTCGCCGGCGTGGTACCCTATAGGTACATAAAACTGGAAACTCTAGAATGGGCTGAAACTGGTATTGTGTACCGCTATGACTATCTATTTCTGCTACCCTTTCTCCTAAGTTCCCCCCCCCCCCCGCTTAAGAAAAAAGGTATAGCTTAGGTGTGCAGAGCCCTTACACTCTCAGGAATAAAGGTACAAAAAGTGGCTAACAAGGTACCCTATAGGTACATAAAATATAACTAATTTGTACCCTTGCTTGGAAAACGTCGTCGTTTGTACCCAAGAGAACACGGCTGTACTTTCAGGGTACATTTTGGAAAAATGTTATCCTTGAAGAACAAAAGCTCCACCTCCACTGTCACTTTATTTCTGAGAGCGTACGCCAGACTCAGATTCTTGTTATTACCGTCAAAGTGCCTGTCTGTCTCCCTGTGGAGTCTCCCAGTGCATGTCTTTGGAGGTTTGTGCACCGACTGCTACTCCTGGATGTAAATCCGATGCTTGGCTTAGTCTCGGCTTTCATGTCTAAACATTACACTACAGCCCGACCGCTGTGCAGATCATCCTGTGGCTACACTGGGGGCCTGAACCACCAACTTTCCAAGGTCCCAATTATGTTCACTTATGACTGGCTGCGCCCTGTACACCTTTAGGGGTACTGCTTAGGCATGGGTATCTGCATCCACTGCACCTCTTTATCGTATTTCTCGTAATCACACCTCATATGACTTGCCAGAACTTAATAGACTTAGCCGATGCTTACCATGTGAACTAGACTTGATGTTCATGGCTACGGATAACTGATCACTGTTAGCAGGGATCTGCAACTGAACTCACGGTCCTCAAATGCTGAGAACTGCTGCTTTTCCACCCTCCCTTTACCTGGGAGTCAGGTGTGAGGACAGTCTGGCCAATCAGAAGCAGTAATTACCCAAGAGAAAAGAGGGCCAGAATTCATGATCCCTACTTCACTTGTTTTCTGTAGTTCTTACAATGACCTTGAGTGAGTGTGTGTGTCTGTGTGTGCGTGCGAGTGTGTATGCCTGACTGAGTGTGTGTGTGTGTGCGTGCGAGTGTGTGTGCGTGTGTGACTGACTGAGTGAGTGTGTGCGTGTGTGTGCGTGCGAGTGTGTGTGTGTGTGTGTGCCTGACTGAGTGTGTGTGTGTGTGTGTGTGTGTGAGTGTATGTGCATGCGGGTGTGCGTGACTGAGTGAATGTGTGTGTGTGTGTGTGTGTGTGTGTGTGTGAGTGAGTGTGTGTGTGAGAGTGTGTGTGTGTGTATGCGTGTGTGTGTGTGTGTGTGTGTTTGAGAGTGTGTGTGTGCGGGTGTGTGTGTGAGTGTGTGTGAGAGTGTGTGTGTGCGGGTGTGTGTGTGTGTGCGCGTGCAGGTGTGTGTGTGAGTGTGTGTGTGTGTGTGCGCGTGCAGGTGTGTGCGTGTGTGTGTGTGTGCGCGTGCAGGTGTGTGTGCGTGTGAGTGTGTGTGTGAGTGTGTGTGAGTGTGTGTGTGTGTGAGTGTGCAGGTGTGTGTGTGTGTGTGTGTGAGTGTGCGTGCAGGTGTGTGAGTGTGTGTGTGAGTGTGTGTGTGCGTGTGCAGGTGTGTGTGAGTGTGTGTGTGTGTATGAGTTTGTGTGTGTGCAGGTGTGTGTGTGTGTGTGTGTGTGTGAGCGTGCAGGTGTGTGTGTGAGTGTGTGTGTGCGCGTGCAGGTGTGTGTGTGTGTGAGTGTGTGTGTGTGTGTGTCTGTGTGTGTGTGTGCAGGTGTGTGTGTTTGAGTGTGAGTGTGTGTGTGTGCAGGTGTGTGTGCGTGCGTGTGTGAGTGTGTGCGTGCACGTGCAGGTGTGTGTGTGAGTGAGTGTGTGTGTGTGTGTGAGCGGCCGTATTTACCCGGGCGTATTCGATCTTCAGGGTGCAGCAGCCGGCGTAAATATCCGCCCCGTTCAGCGCCGCTTTGGCCTTCTGGGCGTTCTGCACGGTTTCAAACGTGGACGCGGTTAAGGAAGAACGGGAACACCTGTCCTCATACTGAGCCCCGAACCCCTTCAGCACCGCCCTCCTTTCTGAACACAACCATAAAACGGTTACTATTCTGGAACCCTTTCGACCGCAGGGACAATCCTGGTCTGTTCTGAAAGGTGAAACCTTGGAGGTTTGTTGTCCGAGAGTCAGAAGTACTCTAAACAGACCAGCAGGGCGGCGCTAGTGAGCGGTGACGAGTCACGGTCTTACCCACCTGACTGAACGACCCCCACCCCGTGTGTTTGACCCCCACCCTGTGTGTTTGACCCCCACCCTGTGTGTTTGACCCCCACCCCGTGTGTTTGGGTCCCGGGCGGACAGGTTGTATGCCGTCTAACCCTTTTGCAAGGTGCTTAAAAAAAAATCACCTCAGGAAAATAATATCCAGCTGTGAGAATCGGATAAAAAAAAATAAAAGCCCGGTGTGGCTGTCAGCGGTGGACGTGGGGCAAGATAAAGGCTGCTCGCTAAACGCTCGAAAAGGGCCGTAATGGCTGCTGACACCCCATCACAGACAGGTGTTGTCAGACAATTTATTTCAGTTAAACTGCTCAAACCCACTGACGGCTGTCGGGACAGGCCTACGCACACACGGACACACACTCGCACAAACTCACACAGAAACACACGTACACGCACAGACGCAAGGAAACACACACACGCACATAATCACAGAAATACACACACACACACTCACACAGAAACATACACACAGACACGCACAGACACAGGAAAACAAACACACACACAGATAATCACAGAAATACACACACACAAACTCACACAGAAACACACACACAGACACGCACAGACACAGGAAAACATACACACACACAGATAATCACAGAAATACACACACACACACATAATCATAGAAATACACTCACACACACACAAACACACACACATAGAAGCACACACACAAACACAAACACACACATAATCACACAAACACACACACAGGGTGAGGAATATTCCCGGCCTTGCAGCGAAAGGAAACGATCCTCTGTCGAGCGTTTAATGGCACCTTACCGATTCATGCCTTTAACAAGTGTTCAGAGCCCAGCAACACCTTCTCTGCTGTGGACTAATAAACCTGATCTTACCTCACCCATCCAAGGCACACGCTGCCAATCAAATCTAACTCCAACCGCCCACAGTACACGCAGCCAACGAAAGGATATTCCACCATGGCCTGGATGCCGTTGCGCTTGAAGATGACGATGCGTAGCACGTTACCGATGGGGTTACACACCGTGTACAACACATCCTACCGAAGAGAGGAGAGAGAGAGAGAGAGAGAGAGAGAGAGACAAATGCGTTACTGATGCACACACAAAAGATTGCAATCAAAAACGCTAATCTCTTTACCGATTCATCGATAAACACCGGCAGTTCTCTCTTTCATCACGGCCTCCCAGGTACTCTATTTTTTCACGGCTATTAAGACGGTTGCCGAACGACTCGCGTGATAAATAAATATGAGGGGGCGCCCGAGAATTAGCGCGGTGCTCAGCCGACCCTTTCCGAGGAGAGATTAGGGGGGCGCGAAACGCGACGCCTCCGCCAGCCGAGGTGTAATTGCTGTTTAAAAGCGCGAACTCTGCGTTCGGTCGCAGGAAGGCGGCCGGGGTTTCCGCAGTCACTCACTATGTTGAAGAGGATGGGGGGAGGAGGAGAGGAAAGTCGAGACCGGAATATCGAGATTGACGCGGGAGATGGAAGAGGCGGGTGCGTGCGGTTTGACAGCTGCGGTCGGGCCGCAGGAGCGCGAGATCGCTGACGTTTAACGTCACGCGGACACAACACAAACGACGGAGGGGCTTTCGACCGCCCGGGGGTTCTCATCGACGGGCGGGGAGAGGAGAGACGCCGCCACCAGGCGAGCTGGCCCGTTTTCTGTGGACATTAAAGTCGCCCCCCCACCTCCCCGGGTCGTGGGTGTGTGAGCAGTGATCCTCGTTGCGCTCGGCTTCCTCGTTAGTGCTCAGTGGAGCCGTCTCCCCCTCTCTCCTCAATCCATCTCACCCCACAGCTGCTCCGTAATTACAACCAAACCCAGCTCTCCTGGTGCCTCCGTTTTTACGAGGTGGTACACAATACTATATGAACAGACAAGACTATTATTATTATTATTACTATTATTAGTAGTAGTATTCATACTATATTAGCAGTAGTAGCAGTGGTAATATGAGTATTTATTGTATTATTACTATTATTATTAGTATTAGTAGTAATAGCATTAGTACTGTATTAGTAGTAGAGTAATAGTAACAGTAGTTTGTATTATTATGCGTGATTATAATAATTATGATGACAACAGTGACAGTTCTGAAATGTTTGCTGTATGAAAACAACCAAATGTGCTTGCCACAGAGCAGGGTTAAATAATTATTTGAAACACATTGCAGTAAAATGTGAAACATTTCCAACGAACCATGGATAATTTGAACCGTAGACACTACGAGTCAAAATACTTCAAGAAAGAGACCCTTAGTTTCAATAACACTGACAGCAACATTCATATTACTGTATGTCTCGGTCAGTCACGTCTTCTGTTGAAAATTACCCAGTGTTTGCTGGAAATGTTTTAAACCTTTACTGACATGTAAAGAGTTCGTGTATCTCAGAAATGGATCTGTGTTCTCTCAGAAATAAAGGTGTGAAAAGTGCCTAAAAAGGTACAAATGCTTGTCGTTGGGGCGGTGCCCTATAGGTACATAAAATTATCCGCATAGCCAACAATATATAATTCATTTTTACCTCTTGCGCTTGGAAAACGTACTCATTTGTACCCAAAGAGAACATTACTGTACGTGCAGGGTACATTTGGGAAATTTGATCCTTGAAGAACAAAAAAGGACCTCCGCTATTTCTGAGAGAGTAGGTCTGTAGGTCGTTTGTCCTTTGTGCGGTTTGATGGGTTTGCTAATCACCGGGTTTCTACAGAGAATCTGCAGGATCTTTACCGCCCGCCTGCCCCGGCTGTCTCATCGACCGCTTCGCCCCAAACTCAATACGGCTCCTCTCCGCAAGCGCACTCTTTCTCCGCATCTCGCTGCCACCGAAGGAAGAATTCCTTGAAGAGGAACACCGTGTTTTTCAGAGAGAGGGAAACAATGTCGAGAGACATAGGTTTTCTTTTTTTTCTTTTTTTTTACAAACCGCTGTGAAAAAGAAGTCCGTGCGCTTCGGGGCTTTGATAAAAAAAGCAGAAATAAAATCAAAAAACCGAAAGTACCGCCAGCGAAACAAAGATCAGCCCTGTTCTGCTTTCAGTAGAGGTGCTGCAGAGGGAGAGGGCTCCACGCTGACCCCCTCTCCTCTTCACAAACGGTCTCTTCTGCAGCTGCCGTCAGACAGAGCTGCCTGTTCCTCCGTCTCTGTCGGCTACAACGTGGTTGCGCTCTGACTCCCGGTTATCGTTAGCGGGTTCTACAGGTGGCTTGAGTGACAGCTCAGCTGTCTAGAGCAGGGGCTCAAATCTGGCCTTAAGCATGGTGATGGGGTCCAGTAGGTTCTAGGTTCTAACCGTAGTGATGGGGGTACAGGGGGTTGCAGGTTCTTACCCTAGTGATGGGGGTACAGGGGGTTGCAGGTTCTTACCCTAGTGATGGGGGTACAGGGGGTTGCAGGTTCTTACCCTAGTGATGGGGGTACAGGGGGTTGCAGGTTCTTACCCTAGTGATGGGGTACAGGGGGTTGCAGGTTCTTACCCTAGTGATGGGGGTGCAGGGGGGTTGCAGGTTCTTACCCTAGTGATGGGGGTACAGGGGGTTGCAGGTTCTTACCCTAGTGATGGGGGTACAGGGGGTTGCAGGTTCTTACCCTAGTGATGGGGGTACAGGGGGTTGCAGGTTCTTACCCTAGTGATGGGGGTACAGGGGGTTGCAGGTTCTTACCCTAGTGATGGGGCGCAGGGGGTTGCAGGTTCTTACCCTAGTGATGGGGCACAGGGGGTTGCAGGTTCTTACCCTAGTGATGGGGTGCAGGGGGTTGCAGGTTCTTACCCTAGTGATGGGGCACAGGGGGTTGCAGGTTCTTACCCTAGTGATGGGGTGCAGGGGGTTGCAGGTTCTTACCGTAGTGATGGGTTACAGGGGGTTGCAGGTTCTTACCCTAGTGATGGGGGTACAGGGGGTTGCAGGTTCTTACCCTAGTGATGGGGGTACAGGGGGTTGCAGGTTCTTACCCTAGTGATGGGGCACAGGGGGTTGCAGGTTCTTACCCTAGTGATGGGGCACAGGGGGTTGCAGGTTCTTACCCTAGTGATGGGGGTACAGGGGGTTGCAGGTTCTTACCCTAGTGATGGGGTGCAGGGGGTTGCAGGTTCTTACCCTAGTGATGGGGCACAGGGGGTTGCAGGTTCTTACCCTAGTGATGGGGTGCAGGGGGTTGCAGGTTCTTACCGTAGTGATGGGTTACAGGGGGTTGCAGGTTCTTACCCTAGTGATGGGGGTACAGGGGGTTGCAGGTTCTTACCCTAGTGATGGGGGTACAGGGGGTTGCAGGTTCTTACCCTAGTGATGGGGCACAGGGGGTTGCAGGTTCTTACCCTAGTGATGGGGCACAGGGGGTTGCAGGTTCTTACCCTAGTGATGGGGGTACAGGGGGTTGCAGGTTCTTACCCTAGTGATGGGGTGCAGGGGTTGCAGGTTCTTACCCTAGTGATGGGGGTACAGGGGGTTGCAGGTTCTTACCCTAGTGATGGGGTGCAGGGGGTTGCAGGTTCTTACCGTAGTGATGGGTTACAGGGGGTTGCAGGTTCTTACCCTAGTGATGGGGTACAGGGGGTTGCAGGTTCTAACCCTAGTGATGGGGTACAGGGGGTTGCAGGTTCTTACCCTAGTGATGGGGCACAGGGGGTTGCAGGTTCTTACCCTAGTGATGGGGCACAGGGGGTTGCAGGTTCTTACCCTAGTGATGGGGGTACAGGGGGTTGCAGGTTCTTACCCTAGTGATGGGGGTACAGGGGGTTGCAGGTTCTTACCCTAGTGATGGGGTGCAGGGGGTTGCAGGTTCTTACCCTAGTGATGGGGGTACAGGGGGTTGCAGGTTCTTACCCTAGTGATGGGGGTACAGGGGGTTGCAGGTTCTTACCCTAGTGATGGGGGTACAGGGGGTTGCAGGTTCTTACCCTAGTGATGGGGGTACAGGGGGTTGCAGGTTCTTACCGTAGTGATGGGGTACAGCGGGTTCTGGATGGAGAGCAGCAGCACCTTGTTGCCGCTGTTGGGGTCGTCAGAGTTGGTGGGGCGCGTGATCCTCTTGCTGGTGGAGTAGTTGAAGAAGGCCTGCTGCCCCGCGATGTAGACCGCCTCGCTGGCGCCGTACGACACGCACTTGTCAGCGCTCTCCACGCCCTCGAACTCCACCAGGGCCTGCCGCTTGAACGGCATCATCATCACGTAGCTGCCGTGGAAACGCAGAGTTCACCGGAGCGCCCGGAGCGCCACTCTCACATCGACACAGTGAAAACTCAAAAAAAGGAACCAAAAAAAAAAGAAAAAGGCTTATGGGATATAATGAGACGTTTTTTTTTTTTGATCAATTTCCTGAACTGGCTGAATTGAAACGGAACGGACACCCCCGGATCTGGCGTGTGGGAGGAGGATTACTGTGTACAGTTTGCCAAACTGCAGGTTTTCGCAACAGAAATAGGTTTTGCCGCTTTGGTGCGGAAGATAATGCGTTTGAACTGGAAGCCCCCGCACTCCCCCGGGAACTGTAAGTTAGTTCCTCAAGAACAAACGGGGGGGAGAACTGTCTGCCCTGAAGACGAAGCAGGATTACTGAGTTAGCCGGATAACTGCACTGAGTAAAACCCACAAAGTAGGTTTACTGAGTTAGCCGGATAACTGCACTGAGTAAAACTCACAAAGCAGGATTACTGAGTTAGCTGGATAACTGCACTGAGTAAAACCCACAAAGCAGGATTACTGAGTTAGCTGGATAACTGCACTGAGTAAAACCCACAAAGTAGGATTACTGAGTTAGCTGGATAACTGCACTGAGTAAACCCCACAAAGCAGGATCACTGAGTTAGCAGGATAACTGCACTGAGTAAACCCCACAAAGCAGGATCACTGAGTTAGCAGGATAACTGCACTGAGTAAACCCCACAAAGCAGGATCACTGAGTTAGCAGGATAACTGTGCTAGACTTCAAGATACAGGGCCCTGGTTGTTTAAAGACTGCACTGGAGCTGAGGGCCAATGGCAGCTTTCTCCACACGTTCATCTTTCAGCTGACGAAAGGGGCTAAAAAGACCTCAAATCTGTTCTCCACCGGACCAGTGGTGCCTCAGCCGTCCCACGCGTGCAAGAACTTAATAACTGCTTTGGCCTTTCAGAGAGAAGGGCCAAGGACCGATTATAGACCAGGCCAATGGGGCCAGTGACCACCAGGCCCTGGGACACTCCACTGTGAATGCAGAATGTATACGGACAGACAGATAGCACTTGAACCTGCGGCTAACCTGCAGTGCCCTCTGCCTTGCGCTACGAGGCACAAGTCCCGCGCCCTTACAACACAGACGCGAGTGTGTTGTAAGGACTGGTCCAAATCTAAAACTAGCAACATGCGAAGAATTAGCTAAACGCTAACACACCCTCCCCGGACCTACATCCCTGGGCGGGGTGTTAGCATCCCGCTAATTCTTCACATGTTGCTAGTTTTAGATTTGGACCAACGTTGTTTTTTTTTCTTATGGGTAACCACGCAGTTTGTTTGCTTCCTGCCGTCCCTTCCTGTGCCCAACCTGCCCCCCCCCCCAGCCCTGTCCCCCCCTCTCCCTGGAGATGATAAAATAGGAAAGAAAGAGGCAGAAAGGTAGAGCGGGAGATTAAATTAAGACCGAGATGGCAGGATAATTCCAGTGCGCTCCGTAATGGGCCCGGTTCCATTTGGAATATGATCTTGCGAGTCTGCTTCATTGAATTACAGCGCACTGAAAAAGGACATTTAAACAGTTAAAAAAAAAAGAAGGTAATTTGAAAATAAAATACTATTACACCACAACGTCTCCCTGTTTCATGCGCTGTTCTCGGAAGGGAACCACAGAAAGAGGAACTGTGACATGATTTACAGCGCCGTTTTCCTGCGGGGAGCATATCGTACACAATAAGCTGCATAAAGACCTGTCCTCACAAAGAAATATAACAATACAATTATAACGATAAACTGTAAATACATCATTTGAAAAATCGTTCAAACTCAAGTGGAGTCCACGACATCGACGAACGATATCGCTGGGATAACTTTCAGAGCGTTGTTTTCCAGCCGCATGAACGATAAAACACTGACAGCCAATCAAAATTCACCCGAATGTACAGGCGGTCACGTTCAAAATGGCAGTCGGCGTAGCGGAGCGGCTATTTACAGAACGTTATCGTTCATCAGTGCGGACGCTCAGATCGTTATCGTTATAGTTATTATTATCGTTATAGTTCTTGGTGTGGACGGGCTGTGTGTCTCTCTGGATAAGAGCGTCTCTTAAACGCCTGAATCTGACTGTAAATGCGACTCGAAGTGTGACCGCTCTCCCGAGCTCCTGAGATGGGGCGGGCGGGCGGGCGGGGCGGGGCGCGTTCATTACCAGATGGTGCCGAATTTCTCCAGGGCCTCCACCAGGTCGGCCTCCACCACGGACTCGCACAGGCCCCGGACGTGCACCACCGGGGAGGGGGCGATCCGATGGGCATCGTCTCCATTATCCTGTGGATGCCGGGAGAGAGGGAGAGAGAGAGAGAGAGAGAGAGGGAGAGAGCATTATTATTATTTTTATATAGGCTGCTCATTGTCATTAACACATTCCTCATGTCGTTACCACAGCCTTGTCTGTATTTCCATATTCCTGTTTCTGTGGGTGCACATTTACCGATGTACTTCACGCCAATATAGCATTTTGAGAGAGAGGGAAAGAGAGAAAGAGAGTGAGGGAGAGAGAGACAGAGGGAGGGGGACAGAGAGGAAGAGTGCGAGAGAGGGGAGAGAGAGGGAAGGAGAGAGAGAGAGAAGAGAGATGTGTTGCGATGTGAAAATATGATGTGAATGTGACATGGGGTCAGTAGCCATCACTGAGCTCCCAGTCAGCTCCATGATCCCAGCATGCATTGCAGGACTTCATTCTGACTGATTAGGGAGGCGCTGCTATTCCCCCCACGTCCACCCAGCCTGCCGTCTATTTATTCATTTATTTATGTGTGTGTGTGTGATATGTGAGTCTTGTGTATGAGTGTGTGTGTTTGGGTGAGTGTGTGTGTCTTTATGTGTGTGTGTGTGAGTGTTGGTGTGTCTATGGTTCTCTGTTTGTATGCATGTGTGTGTTTCTCCATTTGTATATATGTGTGCGTGCGTGTGTATGTGGATGGTTGTGTGTGTGTGCGTGCGTGTGTATGTATGTGGTTGTGTGTGCGTGCGTGTGTATGTGTGTGTACGTGTATGTGTGTGGTTGTGCGTGCGTGTGTATGTGTGTGTATGTGGATGTGTGTGGTTGTGTGTGCATGCGTGTGTATGTGTATGTGTGTGGTTGTGTGTGCATGCATGTGTATGTGTGTGTATGTGGATGTGTGTGGTTGTGTGTGCGTGCGTGTGTATGTGGATGTGTGTGGTTGTGTGTGTGCGTGCGTGTCTATGTGGATGTGTGTGGTTGTGTGTGTGCGTGCGTGTGTATGTGGATGTGTGTGGTTGTGTGTGTATGTGTGTGTATGTGTATGTGGATGTGTGTGTCCTCACACACACACACACACACACACACACACACACACACGTGTCCTTTCCCTCCTCAAGGTGACAGCTCCGATCAGGCTGTCTCCTCTCTCCCTGGGAGAGGCCTGCCATTAAGACAGAGCAGGAGGAGTAATACTCTGTGTGATATATTCAGTTCACTGACTGCGCGGGCACTCACAATCCCCCCTTCTCCCTCATCGGAAAACCGGGAGGCACCCGGGGACCGAACTTCATTTCCCATCTCCCGTAATCGCTCCGGAGAGCACCCACGTCGCCTGCCTCCGTCAGAGCTTCCCCCTCGAAAACAGCGAAGCTGCAATTTGTGCATTACATCCGCGCGAGGCGAAACTTCCCCCATCCCGCGCGCGCTGAACGCAAGGGGCGACGGGGTTCGCGAAACCGAATCACACATTCTCAGTTCACAGCAATTCAGGTGAGAGAGGAGTGAAACGAAACTAGCTAAAAAAGGAAAACACCCGCCGAAACGACTTTAAAATAAAGTCGACTGCTTTCGCTAATGCCAACAACGCTAGCCCCGGAATTGAGGACAATAGGATATCTACATACACCAAATGCGTCGCGGTTATCTGAATAATATAAATGATGCAGCTACGTACTGCACAGTGCATCTCGTGAAATTCCATTATACGGGCGCGATATAGACCGTACACAGCTGATACAGTGCAGAGCAGAATTAGACATTTTGGCCGTGTTTATTTCAGCTGTGCGTGACGTGTTTTTAACGAGGCTGTGGGAAGCACAGGCCTGGAGACTGATGAAGGGTGGGGGGCGGGGGGGGGCGGGACGCATCGTTGAGGGCTCCACACCGCATCATCTTCATCATCGTCATCGTCATCATCATCACGCGCTTCGCGTTTCACACACCGGGCAGCTCCACAGAGGTCTTCTCACTCTCCCTCCCTCCCTCTCTTCCTCTCTTCCCCCTGCTCTTTCTCCCTCCCTCCCTCTTTCCCTCTCTCTCTTCCTCCTTCTCTTTTTCCCCACTATCTCCCTCCCTCTCTCTTTTCACTCCTTGCCTCTCTCTTGCCCACTCTCTCTGTCCCTCCCTCCCTCTCTCCCTCCCTCTCTCTCTCCCACTCTCACCCTCCCTCTCTCTCTCTCCCACTGTCTCCCACCCTCTCTCTCTCTCGTGCACAGCTGAGAGGGGACAGGCATAAATAAGACAAACTTCCTGTTTGGAAGGTCACTGCATCGCCTGGCACACATGCATTGCCGACCACAGCCCCGCCCACCGAGCTGAAAGAGGCCCCTTCGCCCTCTTCTCACATTCGATTCAGATCGGAGATCCCTATTCTGCCTCACGCCGACAAGCCTGAATCATGTACTTCTTAATTACCAGACCTGCCCTTCACCTCAGAGAGAGGTCTGGCACTTCTGACGGAGAGGCAAACCCAACACTACCTGACAGACAGTGCACATTTAAAAAAACGGCAGTCGTTTAAATCGTTACTCATTTTTAAAAAAAGACCCTGGCAAAACAGCACTCGTTTAAAAACAGCACTCGTTTAAGATCAACTCCTTCCCTTACCCTTCTTCCCTGCGGCTAGAATCCCTCTCTAATGAGGTTCAGCAGATGCTAAACATCCTTCCAAACACTCACTGCCGTTCCTCCACTTTGCCGGGTTTTTTGTTTTTGTTTATTGACTTCTCCTTAGGAGATGTTTCTTTTTCTCCCCACTGAGTATTTTTAAACTGAGAAGGGTAAAGGAGCTCATTGTCTGCTTTATCGTTTTTTTCAGCGGAGGAGAAAAAAAAAAAAAGAGACAGAAACACACCGGCGGTCTCAGCGTCGCGCGCGGACGGAGCGCGTTCCCAGGGTCGGCGTCACAGACTGGAGGAGAAGACGGGGCCGAACGGCCGTCACGTCGCCCACTGACGGTCCACCGGCCTCGTGAAAAGCGATTTGAAGCCCGGGAAGTCAAGTTTACCGGCGTCGTACAGTTTGGAGCCAGAGACCGGGCGGTAGATGCGCTGACGTTTTCTTTGCTCAAAGGACAGATTCCTAACATCGACTTCTAGCTCCTAGAGGGCGCATTTAGCGTGTTAGAACGCCCTTAAAGATGGCGGGCCTCGACCGTCTTCCGGGTGAGGAGCAAGCAAAATAAAACAAATTGAAAAAGAATTGAAAAAGATTGAAAAGCAGTAAGTGACTTGAATGAGCCCCCAGTCACTAGGTTGTCGCTCGACGTGTCACTTCCTGTTTCCTGTCGCAGTTCTTCATCGCCCCTTACCACCGCATGTCAATTACCGCGCACAGGTCACCCGTCTCCATGGCAGCGGGGACGTGGTCGAATCTCGATACAGCTATTTCTGCGAGACTGCGGAGAAATAAGCCAAAACAAGAAACCGCAGACTATTCTATTTAACACACTAACACACTCTCAGAAATAAAGTGACAGTGGAGGTACATATTTGTTCTTCAAGGTTCAGAATGTAATGCTCTCTTTGGGTACAAGTGAGTACCTTTTCCAAGCAAACAAAGGTAAAATTGAATTATATATCGGCTAGGGGCACACCTTTATGCACGTATAACCTGTATAATCTGTTTCAGGATTTTGTGGCAACTTCTGCTCTTAATGATTTAATTAGGCTCAATCATGTCTAAATCTGATACGTGTATAAGCACCAGCTACAGTCACAGACTGCAGGTGTATCATAAAGATTTTACTGATCCAGTATAGAAGTGAACCAGTGTAGTTTATAGAGTGGTCATTACATTACATTAATGGCATTTGGCAGACGCTCTTATCCAGAGCGACGTACAACAAAGTGCATACCCATAACCAGGGATAAGTTCGCTGAAAGACCCTAGAGGGAAGTACAATTTCAACTGCCGTGACAATCCTCCCCTGGAGCAATGCAGGGTTAAGGGCCTCGCTCAAGGGCCCAACGGCTGTGCGGATCTTATTGTGGCTACACCGGGATTAGAACCACCGACCTTGCGTGTCCCAGTCATTTACATTAACCACTACGCTACAGGCCCTTGGTCAGAAAACTCAAATTGAGGTAAAAAGTTGGAACAAAAAACTAGCCCGTAGGCCGGCCCTCCGGGACCGGAGCTGCGCACCCCTGACCCATAGGGCACTGTCCCAGGGACAAGCGTTTGCACGGGTACTTTTTTAGTCCCTTTTCTCGCCTCTTACCCTTTCTGCGACATCCCCTGATAACCGGATTAAACACCGCGGCCGTCTCCGCCGTGCACTCAGCCGCCCTGACACGGAGGAGGAATACGAGCGCGCTCTTTAAACGTACGCGTGGGACTGTGCCCCTGTGCCGGCCGGCGGTTCTGCAGTCTCCACGGAAACAGAGACGCAGGACAGAGACACGTGTGTGTGTGTGGGGTGCCAGGTGCTCAGACATTTCCTGCCGTAGCGCTGTGTTTGTTGTTTTTGTTGGGTTTTTTTTTTTCACTTTCCCGAGTTGTCATACTAGGCCGTCAGCCTGCTGCGGATCTCATTTCGCAACACATCCTGCA
>NC_083761.1:6836778-6869278 GCF_963514075.1 Conger conger
ATCAGGTCTGAACACCGAGCGTAACTGGGAGAAACACGACATGTTGTCGAAAAAAAGCACAGTCCGTGTTTCAGTAGTTCCGGGAGGAGCGTTGCTGGTTTTCCTTTTCAGAAGCCCACCCTCGTCATTTCCTAAGCCACAACGGCAGGGACCCTCCTCCGGGGCCGAGACCTGCTGGTTTTCCCACCCTCCCTTTACCTGGGAGTCAGGTGTGACGATGCTCTGGCCAATCGGTAGCAGCAATTACCCGGGGAGGAAATGAAAATAAGGCCTGGATTCAGATGGTAGGGACAGAGTTGACGATCCCTGTTCGAAACACCCATCAAACAGATTACTCCCCCGACATTCCCCATCGGGTGCGCTCCGTCTTCCGGGAGGTTTGCGGAACGTTCTAGAATTCCGATCCGTGCGGGAACGGCGAAACAACACCCTCTAAATCCTTGCACATTTTGAGTTGGGAGGCTACTTTTAGAAAGTGTAGTTGATTACCGTGTCTGACTCTTAATTATGAATTATGAATATTAAACAGCTGAAATGAGCTTGTTTCTGTTGGCAGTGTCCCTCGGGGTGGGGGGGGGGGGGGATTAGAGAAAATATACATTTTTCTCTAATCTGCTTTCCACAGTAAAAAAATTGGACTTTGATAAATTGTTACTCTTTAATTAAGCGCTAGTTTGGCAGACAACAAATCGTTGAACCAGCAGTCCTTGTTTGTACACAATTGTAAGACGCAGAAACAGGGGTCTTTTGAGGTCATTAGTCATCCACTAAACATCAAGGGAGCTATTTAAACTTATTACACATACTATAACAGACACTAAAATTATCTTGCGAAAATGCAATGTTCGCCATGATACACAAAAGGCCTCATGCAAGAACCACTCGTACAAACAGATTTTTTCAAAAATCACTCAGATCTTGAGTGATTAAAG
The DNA here is from genome assembly GCF_963514075.1 of Conger conger. Classification (NCBI taxonomy): domain Eukaryota; kingdom Metazoa; phylum Chordata; class Actinopteri; order Anguilliformes; family Congridae; genus Conger; species Conger conger. The sequence continues at coordinate 6,837,711 of NC_083761.1, forward strand.
CGAACTTCATTCGCATTCGACAATTCAACTTATTTCGAATTTTTCCCAAGGTAGGAACAGCGTTTACGAGTGGTCCTGGGCTGTATTCAGGTCATATAAACGAGTAAACAAGCAACACGCCAGAGCAGCTCGCCTGGGACACAGGACTCGGATCAAACCTAGTAGGCGTTGCAGATCAAATATGAATCAAGATTCAGCAACTGCATTGCTTATGAACATTACTCAAATGTTTGCAGAAACAAATTTCAGTGGACTGTTTTGGAGAGAAGACAGTTCATCAAAGGTCCACCATATTATTATGTTTTTTACAAAAACAAAAACAGAACTGCAGTCGACCCAATCAGTTATCAGTCGTCCCTTATTTTAGTTAATTCCATCTATGTGACGGAACCCACCTACAGTACCATGTATACTACATTATAACTTTCCATATAACAACTTTAGGCTTTCGTTTTGGACAGTTGCCTGAAGCTAGGTGCGTTTGTTGAATCCGACTTGGCACACTAGTATGAGCCCTTCGTTTTGGAAACAATTATGAGAAATTTATCGATAATATGAAAGGTTGGATAGAGTTGATAGAGTTGGGTGAGTTGGGTAAGAGAAACAGCACGCCAATCTTTCACAGCCGAAAGTCTGCTGTGAAGAGATGGAAGGGGACGATAGTTTTAGGCATTAATGGAAGAGAATAACCACCGCCTTGTGTTCATTCACAAAGCCGTGTTTGAAAAGCTGCCATCTTATCTCTGTTACTTTTTTTCAGTTCAGATCCATCGAACAGCACACTCGCTCTCACGAATATGTTACCCTATAACCCTCGTATGAATTCTTTCATCTTCTACGCACCTTTTAAAGAGCTTCGGCTATAGGTATTGCTCCGTGTTTGTTACAGTGTTGTATTCCCTGGGAGAAGTGCGAGGGGAGGGAGGTAGAATGGGAAATGGAACATAACGTTTCTTTGCTTTTTTAATTTCTCCTTTTTTGTTCTTTCTGTCAATTCCTTGTAACCGGTGTTTAGGGTAGATTGAAAGGAGGACTACGTAATAAAGTATCTTTTAACCTACCTGCCTGCCTACCTAGCTCCCTATTAATGCTTGATCAAGCTCAGTTCTGGTGACTGTACGCTGAGGATGGGGGACTGTCTTCTTGAAAAGACACCCGCAGGAAAGAGATGGTGAGTAAAGATGGTCACTCAGCACCGCAATGTAGAGCCTGACATTGGCCTTACCTTCTATGGGTATGAGTACACCATAACAGGAAACACCCCCACGCAGCAATAGAGAACCAGCCTATATCCAGGAAGTGATGTAATTACCGAACAGCTATAAACAGGACCTGAAGCGCTTGTTGACTCATCTATACCTGACCTGATGGATAACCCGAAACCAAAATTTTGTGGACATATACACTCACCGAGCACTTTATTAGGAACATTTTTACTTTATTGCACCTACTTATTCATGCGACTATCCAATCAGGCAATTGTGTGGCAGCAGTGCAATGCATACAATCATGTAGATGTGGGTTATTTAATGATCACATCAACCATCAGAATGTGGAAAGAAATGTGATCTAAGTGACTTTGACCATGGAATGGTTGTTGTGGCAGACAGGGTGGTTTGAATATTGCGGAAACTGCTGATCTCCTGGGGTTTCCCGCACACTAGTCTCTAGAGTTTGAATGGTACAAAAAACGAGAATCAGTGAGCAGCAGTTCTGCAGATAGAAATGCCGTCAGAGGAGAATGGCCAGACTGGGCAAAGCTGACAGGAAGGTGACAGTAACGCAAATAACTACACATTACAGGGGTATGCATCTCTGAACACACAATGCATCATAGCTCTAAGTGGCTAGGCTACAGCAGTAGAAGTCTAAAAAAGAAGTCTAATAAATACCTAATAAAGTGCTTGAGGAGTGTATATAGTTCAATAACTGGGAGCATTGAAGATTAGTGTGCAGGGTTTATCTGTTTTCTTTTAACATTTGAATTCCCCTATAACACCAGTGCCTGCAAAAAGACCGCGATCTGTGGATGTTTATTCTACCTCAGAACCAGCCTTCAGTGCCGAAACACTGTTGTGTTCCCCGCATGTACAAGCGTGGCTTATCACAGTCGCAGATCTCAGTGCCATCTGCACAGAGTGAGTAATCACACAAACCCGGCACACGCTTTTTTTCTCAACGGGGGACTTTGGGGGCGAAACACTCAGCACTTTCTGGAAGAAATGAAATCGTATTATATTATATCCTGGTTACGGAGAGGCCATTTTGTCGAGGTGTTATGGAGCCAGCTCGTTTGAGGGCTGCGACACAAAGGCACACACACTCCAGAGGCATATAATTTAGAAAATAAAGTTCCCCCGGTGTAAAACCCAGCTATGGTCAACCAGCCACCAGCTAGTTTCAAAACGTAGCTTGAGCTGTTTTTGTTCAGCAGGGTTATTAAGGAACAATGAAGGAAAAAGTCTCGGGGATTGGACAAGGAAGAAATTAACCAAAGGTGTGTGTGCAAGAATGTGTGTGAAGAATTTGTGGGCATGAACCAAAATAAGTGACATGACATCATACAGATGCTCTTATCCAGAGCAACATACAGTTGATACAATCCTACAATCCTACAATCCTTAAGCAGGATACAATCCTACCCTGGAGCAATGCAGAGATAAGGGCCTTGCTCAAGGGCCCAACGGCTGTGTGGGTCTTATTGTGGCTACACCGGGGATCAAACCACCGACCTTGCGGGTCCCAGTCATGTACCTTAACCACTACGCTACAGGCCCTCCCATCTAAAGGGGCAGGTCTATCTAAAGTTAGATCTAAAGGGACAGGTCTTCCTGCCCCAACAGGAGAGGTGGGGGTCAGGGGGTTGTAACACCAGACGCACGTTCTATTGGAGAACGTTTTGTTCTGTGTTGCTATGGTTTCCGGGTTTGAACGATATGTTTCCTCCCAACGGTGCACAACATTTCGCAACAGGCTCTGAGGTATGCCTGCTCCCGTTTTGGTGGGTGTGCCTGGGCGCCGTAGCCCGAATCGATAATGGCGTAGGCCTATTCTTGAAAGCCTTCTCAGACTCCGCTCCGTAGCAAAGTGTCAAGTCAGTCCAGCCCAGGGTTTGGAGCATCGAGATCAAACACGCCGCCGTTTGTGTTTAATTAAAACGTTCCGCAACGCTTTTTCGGGGCCGGGTCACGGTTATACAAACGAAGTGTTAAAATGGCTTCCGCCAGTCTCGGCATAAATAGCAGGTGAACACCCTGTTGCGCAGCCTCTGACATCACTGCAGACTGCGTTCAACGAACGTCGACGAAACGCAGCGGCGTTGTGACCCGTCCTCCCACGATTCGCGCTAAATTGGCGGTAAACCGTAAATCCGTAAAGCGCTATTTATTCTGATTACGGTTTTTAATACAAAGCGGCGTCTTCCGCTCGAGGTTCGAGAGCGAGGGAGCTCATTCTCCCGGTTTTTGTTGACGCGGCTTAGCGTTCGCGGACGCGCGGGCGTCGCACAACGCTTTGTTTTTTCCCCGGCGAAAGCCGAGCAAACTCGCTCTCGTCAAAGTCTCTTCAATTCCGCATTAGCCGGATAAGACGATGTTCGTTTCACACTGCTTTTGTGCTGTTCTTTTTATATTAAACAATCTTTGTTCGTCACAGGGAGGAATTCTCCCATGCTGATCTAACAAAATATTTAGCATTTCCTTTACGCCCCGGTAAGCAGTCCTAGAATCGCACCAGATCACAGCAGTCCTAGAATCAGGCCAAGTGCATCTTCATGCTTTTTTAATGAAAGTTTCTCCTATGATCTTCACAAAAGACATTAAAATCCCAGAAGCCTCAATGCTTATCCTTGTCTGAACCTCTGTTTTTGAACCACAGCCCGGCAGAATGAGGTCCTCTGTAGCCTGTGAATAACACACTCTCACAAATAAAGGTACAAATAAAAGTACGATTGTAAATCGTAAAAAAGGCTTTTTGACCAGCGCTACCCAGATTATCGCACACCGCCGTAGCGGATATAGCCGACAAGCTATTTATGCATCGCAGAACTCACTGGTTACATAATCAATTACAGAGACAGTATGATCTGGCATCGACTAATCAGCCCGAATCCGTCTCCGTAGCCTACTGTGCCGGCGGTAAATCCGCTCCGTATTGATTGTTGGGTGTTTTATGGCCGGTGACACTGTCCATCTGTAGAGACGAGAACGCCGTTCTGTCTGGGTGCCGGTGCGAGGGCAGGGGAGCCGCTGTGTTCAAAGCTCCGCTGCTTTTCCGACCCGAAACACCTTCGTTTCTGCAGGCTTATCGCCGTCACATTTTAAACAGCAATTATCTTCCCGAGGACTCTGATTTTTTCTCAAGATACTAATTAATGAATTTATGCGTTATGTTTAATTAACGGGGAGAGGGCGCAGCAACCTGCAGCTCCGCAGAGGCGAGGCCACCAGGCTCGGCTAAAAAACGCTGGTTTCCATCCGAGTCCCTGAGCAGCATTAATAACCCGAGTTCAACTGACAGAAGCTCGACCGGAAAAAAAAATCTGTCATAGCTCACTTTGTTAATCTTTAACCTTTTATGAATTTATGTTCACACATCCCCAGCGTCTTCCCCCTGGCTGCGGTACGTGAGAAACCAGACTCCAGCCATCGCTGTCCTCCTCAAATAACACCTCCTCGGGCCTCTGACAAATACGCGAAATACTGTGAAGATGATCGTGCGCTCATGTTTTTTTTTTTGGTCAGTAGTTCGCTCTCAGAAATAAAGTGACAGTGGAGGTGCATCTTAGAGGAAAGAAATCATAACACTATTCAATCCTTTAGGATGCAATACTGTATATAACACACCATCCCATATAACCCACTAACACACACTCTCTGAAATAAAGAGACAGTGGAGGTACATCTTAGAGGAAAGAAATCATAACACTATTCAATCCTTTAGGATGCAATACTGTATATAACACACCACCCCATATAACCCACTAACACACACTCTCAGAAATAAAGTGACAGTGGATGTGCATCTTAGAGGAAAGAAATCATAACACTATTCAATCCTTTAGAATGCAATATTCTATATAACCCTCTAACACACACTCTCAGAAATGAATTGACAGTGGAGGTGCTTTGTTGTCCTTCAAGGATCAAATTTATCAAATGCGCGGCAGGGTTAGTTCCAGCACGTGCCCCCTTATCGCGCAGCGGTGAAACCTTTCCGGAAGCTTCCATCTCCCCGCGGCGGTGGAAGGGAGGGCGATGGCCGCGTCGCGTCAAGGCTCTTTTCTGTTACCACGGTAACAGGAATTTTGGGGGGGGGGGGGAATTGAGGAAATAACACAGGACCGGCGTGTAATTATCCTCTTTTAACATTCGCATCCGTCCCCCACAGAGCGGGGGCGAGGCAGAGGAACGGCAGACAAGCGTCTTTTATGTTCACGGATTAAATCCGTCCGTGGGTTTTGAAGTGGCTTTTATTTTCTTTTCTTTTTTTTCTCATTAGTCAAAAAACGAAAGTGAAAATAACTGTTTGTTTTGGAGGTCAAATGGTGTCAAAATAGCGACAATAACAGAATGGAATTAGCCCACAATTTAGGTAGCCTACAGACTTATGTTAAACAGTACCGAAAATCTAATGCTCGAAATGGGTTCACATCTAAATTAGCCATTAGCCTGATCATTTCCTTCTTTAGAATCATCTTTAGAGCCAGTGTACTTCACTTTCCTACATTACACAGGTGACATTTCCCTTTTTTTACAGTAAGAAGGAAACATAATTCTGCCCTAATTTGGTGTGTCCCATTCTGTGGGTCAATGCCCTCGTATAGCCGGCTTCCCTACTGTAGCTTTAAGATATTCCACATTGACACTATTTGATACTATGAATATTTGTGAGGGGGTGAGTCCAATATTCATGAGGGGGTGTGTCCAATATTCGTCAAGGTGTGTCCAATATTCATAAAGGCATGTGTTCAATATTCGTGAAGGTATGTGTTCAATATTCATGTGGGTTTGTGTTCAATATTCATGAAGGGGTGAGTCCAATATTCATGAAGGGGTGTGTCCAATATTCGTCAAGGGCTGTGTCCAATATTCATAAAGGCATGTGTTCAATATTCGAGAAGGTATGTGTTCAATATTCAGGTGGGGGTGTGTTCAATATTCGTGAAGGGGTGAGTCCAATATTCATAAAAGGGTGTGTTCAATATTCACGAAGGGGTGTGTCCGATATTCATGAAGGGGTGTGCTCAATATTCGTGAGCAGGTGTGCCCAAGTACAATAGGTGCCTGTTTGGCATTTTAATTACAGATATAATGTTGACTTATCAGATACTCAGCCCCCTCTGCTACTGAACTGCAGGCAGATGTGGAAAGTCTCCGGGTCAGAAAGTAAAAGTTCTGCCAAGCGCTTCTTCTTCCACCCAACCGATTTCCCTAATTAGTTCCACCTCCTGGCTGATGAATTGTGCTAATTAGCAGATCCAGGTGACTGGAACAAAATACTGGGGAGGACTTCTGCTTAGTGAACCTGGATATTCCAATTTTGAATACAGGGGGGCCGGGTCTGACAGAGGAGCTCCAGAGGTTTTCCAACGTCCGTTAAGACCTGCACATTACTGTACTGCTTAGTAGCCAGAGCCCAAACATTCAGAACCTGACTGGTGGACCACTGCGGACCTCCAGAACCCTGTCACCTGTGTTCATGAATTATGGAGTCATGATGGGCTCTTTCCATCCACTTATTTTTCACCTCCTTGCTTCCTTTCCTCACGTCGGTTCCTCTCCCCGTGCTCCGCCCATCGGAGGAGGCGCAGGAAGAAAGTGAACAAAGGATGCAAGGACGGAGCAATCAAGGAAACATTAATTTGGCAAATGGAATGTCCTTGATCTTTCAATCCACCCTGTGGAGGCAGTGACAGACCTGGCAGACGGGGCGGATCTTTTTTTTTCACATTCCCCCAAAAATACTTCCACAAAGGATACTGCTTCCCTGGTCGAGTTCCCTTTGGGAGCCTCCTGGCTTCCTCACTCTTAGATCCTTCGAGGAGCATTTAACGGATCGGAACGTTCTCAGAGACGGCGGACCTCAGTCGATATCTGGGGTCAGTCGAGTGACGAGGAGAAGAGGAGGGATAAAACAAGCGGTTGGAACGGGGTTCGGTAGGTTCGGACGGGGCACAACCCAGGAACATCTTTGAACACGCCAGGACCAGGGCTTCCCGCTCCAAGCAGCAAGGACCCGGGGAGGAACGAGGGAGCCAGGCAGGCTCTGATTGGCCCTCGGGCGGGCGACCGGGGACCGCCATGGCAACAGCAGGCGGCGAAGCCATAAAGCAAACAAAAAGACAAACACACAAGCGCCGTAAATTCTCGAACCGCCGCGCTCGTAACATCAACGCGTTCATGGCATCATCAAACACCTATTTGCCATCTGGTTTCTCCTGCCGCGAAAGCCGTCTCGACGATACCGCAGCCTTTTTTATTTATTTAGCGAAAGGATCGGTTATGTTTTTTTAATGTTTTTTTTTTTTTTTTTTTTTTTAATACAGAAAATATGAGGCGCTCGGTCAATGAGAGAGCGGCAGTAACCTTCACCGCTGGACCAGCGGAGGCAGAGAGGCAGAGATTAACGCCGCTTTTGACAAGAAGCATAAAAGCAACAATAATTCAGATGGGGGTGGGGGAGATATTCCACAGTCCACCGAGAACATACACAGAGAGCATTCTGCTCAGAGACGGGAATGAGCCAAAAAAAAATAAACAGAAAACCCTCAAAAGAGCACGACCCCCGCTGGCCCCGCCGGAAACAACCGGCGGCTTGCCGCACGGCTGACATTTAACCGCCGTCTGGCGCACCAAGTTCGCGGGAAGTTTTCCGGGTGAGGAAGTCTCCCGAGTTAATAAAAGAGCAAGAACCAAAGGGGAACGACCCGTTCATTCCGCGGCGTTTACGATGTTGATTTATCCACTTTTTCCCAGGGTTTTATTTACTCGTAGAGCCGGCTTATTGCCACTTAGAGAGCCGAGGCAAGACGGGTGCCAGGGAACCGGAGCGAACCGGTGCCAACCGGAGCCAACCGGTTTGATGTTTTCATTCATAAATGATAAATGGTTGGCATTCATATAGCGCCTTTTATCCAAAGCGCTGTACAATTGATGCTTCTCATTCACCCATTCACACACGCACTCACACACCAACGGCGATTGGCTGCCATGCAAGGTACCAACCGGCTCGTCCGGAGCATTTGGGGGGGTTAGGTGCCTTGCTCAGGAATACTTTGACACACACAGGGTGGGATCGAACTGGCAACCCCCCGACCGCCAGACGACTGCTCTTACCACCACATCGCATCCACTGTACTTTATGGTTTTGTGGATTAAAATGATTTTGCGTCAAGACAGACAATTCATTTTTCGTTTTCCACTGAGAACTCCAGTGCCATTCTGATTGATTTATTGGTTCTTTCACGCGGTATTTATGAAATGTTGTTTTTGACCACATGAAGAACGAATGGGATGGGCAGGTCTTTTTCAGTGGGGGACTACAACAGAAACAAAAAACATGAACTCAATATGATATGGAGAATGATTAATCGGTCCTTCAATTCTTTCAGAATTTATTTTGTTGTAATTTGCCTTTTAAAAGGTTGAGTCACGTTTTACAGACAAAATTGAGCCACGAATCACAGAACCTGCTGGCTTGTCAAACAAAAGAATGACCAGTAGCACTCGTGTAAGGTCACAAATATGCAGATTTGAACCGATCGCAGGACTGAACAAGGCTGACGTGACAGTTGCTACTGGCAACCGAGAGCAGTGGAGTTCTAGAACCCCGGCTGAGAATTTTGAAAAAGAAAAGAAGAAGAAGAAACATTCCAAAAAAAAAAACCTACCTCTTCAAAGGGTTAAAACCCCTGCACAGCCGCTGAGAAATGTTGACGCTCCTTTCAGGACCACGTCCTAACTGCACTCGGGGACAAGATAAAAAAGGTCCTTCTGGTGCTGACTAAATTGCGGCCGCCACAGTTCGACTCCAAAAGCGCGCTTTCCCATGGAGGTTGAGAACGCTCGCCGTGATAAAAAGAGGCCACAGATTCACAGCGGCTGACTCCAGACCCCGGCTTGTCTTATTACTGTTACACTGGCATTTTTTTGGAGCTCGTAAAAAAAAAAAAAAAAAGAAAAAAAAAAAAGTTTGAAATGTTCTGTGTTCCCTCTCAAGGGTGACTGTGGTGTGAACGCCCGGCAGTAACTGCCTTTAATGTCCCCGGCTGTCCTGTTCCCTTACAGCGTCCCCAGCTCTGTTTGAACTACATTTTAACGCCGTTTCCTCTGCCTGTCCTACAAAACACCGACCACCCCCTGTGATGAAGACTGCTACTGAGCCTGAAGGTGGGCGTCGACCCCCCCAGGGGACCGGAGATTGACACCCCCTCCCCAGAAGCTCAGAAACTCCAGAGGTTACCCAAGGCTGAGTAACCTTCTGGTGGCAAAAAGCTCATTTATCCATTGAAGTCCATTCAAAACTAGGACTATACCCCGGCAAATGTATCCCAAAATAATTTTCACACAGAACTAATTGTACTTTTTTTTCCGAGCCACACAGAAGATATATATATATTTTTATTCATCTCTTCCTGTTTAGATACCCAGTGAAAAGCCCCATCGTCAAACATGGCCGCCTCCATGAACTGGCTTCATACACCATTAGGCCGCTCTGATAGGAGTCCATGGAACCAGCAAGCAAGCGGAAGCCGTCTCCAGCTTTACAAAGCTCGATGGCATGAAGCCAGTTCACGGAGGCTGCCACGTTTGACTACGGGGCTAAACGGAAAGGGATGAAGGGGCGTTTTCTGTGTCTCGGAGAAAGTGTAATAATAGAGGGTAATATTATACTGCAAATTAATAGTATCATTTAGAAGTAGCGGCCAAAAGTAGAGTCCGTAATTTTGCCGTAGACTTCAATGGGGACATTTGCTTTTTGGCACCGGAGGCTTAGTAAACTGCAATACCGCTGGTAGCCACTGGATTCTGTGGGCCTTGCTGGGGGGGGGGGGGGGTTGCAATTCCTGTTCTGCTGGCTGAAGGCTTCTATCGTCTAAGGTTGGGGGGTCCACTACACTTCATTTCAACAGTTCACTTTCTGGGTTTTTAAAAAAACATATATATACTGTTCCAGTTGCGGCACATGTTTTCAATTGGCCCTGACAGGGTGAGTGTGATGAAGGCTACTCCAGATCCTTTCAGACGTTTCTGACAACGCGATGGCTTTACGAGAGCCGGCGTGGAGGCACTGGGGAGTTTGCGGTCAAAAGCAATAAAACGCGCGTTGACTCTTTTAACTCCAGAGCTGTTTGTCCTGAGTCTGTGCGTGTGAGCACGTTCATTGAGTCGTGTTTGCTCACAACTATAATCATCATAAACATCTCACAATTATAATCATAAACTCAGGCTACACGCGCCGTAGGAAATAGTTCGAAATTAATATTATGTTTCTTTTTAAGAGTAATTGGGTAAAATAGATATGTACAACCTCTAGAAACATGAGGTCATGCAATTCGCTGTTTTGACGTTAATTAGAAGTGTATTATCAGAGTGGTCCTTTTTTTTTAAGTAACACAATTACAGAGGTCACGACTACAGTTACACATCTAAACATACAGTGCATAATAGGTTTATTTAAAGCTCTGCTGATGTGTAAACTTTGTATTTTATTCCGTTTCATCCTGACTTCCAACAGAGCCAACTCCTGGAAACAAAAGCAGAGAAGAAGAAGAAAAAAAAAAAGAAAAAAAGATAATTTCACAGAAATCTAACCTGCTTCTCTTGGGAGACCTGCGCTATATTGTCGGTTTTCTTTTTATATCAACTGCAATTAATTCTAACCCATTTCGGGGGGTTTGCCACGAGAATTATTCGAGACACGTTCAAACGAACCATTTGTGGACAAATCCCGGGGCATTTTTGTGATCCGCGGTGATGGCTGCCGCAGCTTCGGGGCTCTCACAGGTTTCCCTCCTGCCGGGACAGACGTGTTTGCTGCAGGCACCGATCCGTCAAACCGGGAAAATTCACCCGCGGGCTAATTAGCACTGAAAACCCATAAGATCTTGAACATAGCTACTGCCCCGTACGGAGAAAACACACACACACGCGCCCGCCCGCACACAGGCAGGTGAACGCGGAAGGTCACCAACAACGAGGTAAAAACGACTCCCCGTTCAGCAATGAAAGGAAAAGATTGAAACTGAACTGTAAAAAAAATGCGTGATAAATCGGCAGGTTCTTACAAAAGCGTTCTACAAATGCGTCCTTCGACATCGGACGCAGGATCCCTGCGTTCGTGTATGGTGCCTAGTGCTACAAAAAATCCATTCTGATTAGGCTTCCGTTGCGGCGGCAGAGTCATCGCGCTAATTACCGTGACAACAAAAAACTAAAATGCCTTCCGCAAAAAACGCCTGGAGAGATACGAGGCCTCAGTACCGCGGCCTTTCCACTCCCGACCGAGAGCCAGAACAACAAGTGCAGACGAGGTACCTTCCGGGGGAAAAAAAAAAACCTCAACCCAAGAGCTTCCCATTTCTGTCAGTAGCTGAGCATCCTGCTAATTACTTAGAAGATTGGAATCTCGTCTCCACTTTACTAATTACACACTGACACTCGCCGGAATGTATTTCTATTTTTTTTGGTTTAATTTTTTGCTTTGATTATCTGCCGTCTTCCCGCTGTCAGCGCGGCGTTCTAATACGTTTCCTGGGCTTACATCCCCCTTCAAAGCAGAGCCTAATTTCTCCTCAGCCCTACAGTAAATCGCTCTTCTGACGCGCTCCGTGTAGCACAGGCTGGGATGTAACGGAGGATAATACGTTTTGGCAGCACTAAAAAAAATTTTTTTTTTTTAAACAGCTCAGAAAACGCTCTGCATCTCGTTGAGAATTTTTTACCCACCGAAACGAATTCAGATTCGTATAATTGTGGCAATTTAAACCCCCGTGTTTACATGGCGTTCTGGTTATATTTGACCCGCGTCTGTTTTGGTTCGCTGTCGTCGGGGATCAGGATAAGAATCCCGAACGTACGCGTGCAGGGCACTGCGTTTGCGAACGGATTCACTGGTTCTGCTCCCAGGCAGTTTTTTTTAAAGAAAGGCCTGTGATATGTCTGTGATTATGAGTTCCTGGCTGGCAGTGTATAATTTATGATTATTCAAATGAATGAATTACATTCCACGGCTTCCACTATATAAATGTCTTTATTCATATAGCGATAGCCTACCAGGCCATTTTAACATTTAACCATTTTTAACGTTTAACTGTTTCACCAAGCCACACGACACTTTAATCCAAGGCAATGACATGATACCCCACCCCCACCCCCCATGGAGAATCAGGTTACTGCCTGTGTGAGCGTATCGACGACTCACTCAACCGTAGGATTGTCACCGAGCATTTCAGCGTTTAGCCGCAAACACTGATAAACGATCGCGAGACGTCGATCGGTCAAACGTGACTCGATCTCTCCGATGCGGACGCTCTCCGCGGTGTTCGTCACGGATGGCGGCGAAGATTCCACGGCGGCAGAAATGTGATTACATCATCGATTGTCGGTTTAGCAGCCTCAGTGAGAGCGTTGGGTTTGCGAAATCTGCACAGTACTTTTCGTAGTAGACAGTTGATCTGAAGAGGTCTTTTCATGCTGATTATGTACCCTAAATTAGCAGCATTGTGCTCAACATGGGTGCTGCATGCAAAGTATTTTCGTGCTGCGTTTGGAATAAAAAAAGCTTTGTCTTTGTCCATTGACTGCCCATACTGTAAATGATCACACTCCATGCAAATGTCCATCTATGCATGCACAATACACCCCTTTGCAAAGTGACAGCCCAGAGCACAATTTTCAAATTTGGTTTTACATACTGACTAACTCTAATTTACGAACACGGCAACAAATTCAAAACATATTTCAGCCCTCCAGGACTGGAGTTAAACCTGCAGGCACTGTGGCCCTCCAGGACTGGAGTTAAACCAGCAGACACTGTGGCCCTCCAGGACCGGAGTTAAACCTGCAGGCACTGCGGCCCTCCAGCACTGGAGTTAAACCTGCAGACACTGTGGCCCTCCAGGATCTAAACTAAAGTTTTGTGTTGATCCTGACCTATATAGTGTAGTTTTTACCACAGTGAATATTGTCCGTTCAAAGCTGGAGAACGCAGGTCACCCCCACTCTCAGATTACCTCTTTTATTACAGTTTTTCTGGGGGGGGATTTAGCTATTATATCGTATACAGTCAATCTGCCCTCCATCTTACCAATATTAACTCTGATCCTCTCTCCAGGGCCACATGCTGGACCTATACCCAGACACACAGACCTGATGCTGGGCAACCGGATGCACTCGCTTGCCTCAGTAGGTTGACATCTGACTAAAGTCACACCAAAGGCATGATACCAGGCAGAATATGGATGTAATTAGCAGTCTAATGGTCGTAATTAGCCGCCACGAGGAGCTGAGAATCACCAATTATGCCACTGCGCTGTCGGATGAGAGGGGATAATAAATGCGCCCTTCAGCGAGGCCCAGACTCAGGCCTCTGTCTCAAACCAGCCGTGGAAAAAATAAAATACTGTAAGTTTAAAGGCACAATAGGTAAGATTTTATTTTGTGTTAAAACATTGTTACAAGACCATTGGCTCACTGACACGCTGACTCACTCTCTCTGCCTGTGTTTATAGTCCTTAAATTCAAGCTCATTGGTTGAAATGTGGTTCCATTTGCCACAGCCAATGGCGTTTCAACATCGGCGCGTGGGATAAACAGTGTTGCGGATAAAGGGGGTGGGGTGAACAGTGTTGTGGTTTGAAGGTGCTTGTTGCTGCTATTCCTCTCTTGACCGTTAGAAGTCCAACATTACCTATTGTACCTTGAAGTATAAATTTGAAGCAATTATTTTGTGATTTGTTCTTTTTAATGAAAAAGAACCATTGTTGAGACATGTTTAAAACGTCCAGATTGTTCACACACTCACAATGTCTAAAAAGGTACAAATGCTTGTCACTAGGGCAGTACGAGAGCGAGAGCGAGTTTTTCAGAGCAGGAGTAGGGGGAGGTGTCTCACGCCACGCAGAGACAAACTCTCGCGTTTGTGGATCCAGAACCTCGTGCGTTATCCTCAGCCTATCAGCTCCCGGGATTTCCCAGCCACCCTATCAGCCCGCCCCCCCATCAGTCCAATGTGACCTCCGGTCAACAAGAGCACGAACGGGACTCAAACACCCCGTCGCAGGAGGCCAGCCAGTTAGCGAGCCTGCCTCGCACAGACATGAGGCGGAGGAGGACGCTTTGTGTGCAGTTCAGCTGGCGGACTCGCAGGCACTGCCCCCAACCAGCAGGGGGCGCTAATGAGCGCCGAGATCATGTCGTCATCCCACCCTCTCCCATACCTGGGCAAAACTACATTATCCACTTTACATTACATTGCAGACATTCTTATCCAGAGCGACTTACAACAAAGTGCATACGCTGGTACCGCTAGAACCAAAAATGCACTTCCCTGTGGGTCTATGTGCTCTGTCAAGTCAGTCAGAATTATTCAAAAAAGAAGTCTGGCCAATGGAGCGCCTGCATTTCTGAGACGAGATTGCTCCAGTTCCTCCCTGCAGCGTTATTAGTCATAGGGAAACTCTCAGTGTTTTATTTTTTTTATCAGTCTGACAAGTGTGACGAAAGGCCCAGCCACACCAAAGAACTATAACGGCGACTTTAAATACAGGATATACAGTTTTAACAGTGAGGTTACCACACAGGCAAGACTAACTCTGTAATCAGGCAATGATAGGTGTGACCACCACAACTGTTACTAATATTTTTAATATTTCATTTATATAGGCTACATGTTATGTTAAATATCTGCCGTGCTGAATAATTGTTTTCTTTAACATGAAACCTGGGGGTTACAAGCATGTAAGGTACTAAATAAAGAAAGGTACCAGATAAAAGACAATGCTAATTGCTACACAGAAAAGTCACGTAGAAACACAGCACAGATCATACGTAGACACAAACCCCCCGCCCCCCTCACTCTACCCTGCTGGTTCAGAATGAAAGCCGTTTTATGTACGCGTGTGAATATAAAGCATATTGGCATATATAAAGAATATAAAGCGTAGAAACGCAACAGTCTCACTTCTGTACTTCTGCAAAAAAGAGAAAAGTTATCTCAGTGTTAATTCCAGAAAGGATAACCAGGGAAAATTACAAAAGCAGAACAAGTCTCTCTGTCTCTCTCCTTAACTACTCTCTCCCTCCCTGTCTTCAGTCTCTTTTTCTCTTTCCCTCCCTCTCTCTCCATTTCACTCGCCCTCCCCTTCTCTCTTTCTTTTTTCTCTCTCGCTTTCACTCCCTCTCTTTCTCCATCTCAGTCTCTCTCTCCCTCCCCTTCTCTCTTTCTCTTTTTTCTTCAGTCTCTGTCTCTCTCCGTCTCTCCCCCTCTCTGTCCCTCCCTCCCCCACCCCTTCTCTCTTTTCTCTCAGTCTCTCTCCCTCTCTCTCTCTCTCTCTCCCCCCCCCACCCCCGGTCCTCTGATGTCAGAGCCGTCTGTATTAGCCGGTCGCACTGTGAAGCGGTGGCTAAGTAGGCCAGCTCTGCCGAGCTCCATCAGAGGGCTCCTGTCTTTCCAGACACCTCTGAAGGCGGAGATCACAGAGTGGCCGAGTTAAAAGACAACCCCCCCGTCCCCCCGTCCCCCCGTCCCGGCGTGGCCCCCCCACCCCGGCAACATCAAAACCGTAACACCAGCACAGGCGCGGGACCGATCCAAGCTCAATACGGATTCCGAGCTGCAGCCCTGACCGCCAAACCTCAGCTCGAACCGGACGGCGTAACCGACGCTCCAGAAAAACGAACGCACACCCTCTCTCCCCCCCCCGCCCCCCCTGCTCGTGTGCGGTGGTTTATGGGTTATGTCAGCGCCGCGCCGGTGGCGGGAGACGTGGGAGGGAGGTGGGGCGGGCGGCGGACTGGTTTCATGGCTAACCCCACAGAAAGGCCCCTTAGTTTCCGTCGCGCCCTCTGAAGAGCGAACTCGGGTCACCGTTTCACAGTCTTGCGACACCGCTTCATGGCTAATTCCAGAGAAAAGCCTTGTTTTCTCTCCCGCCCTGTGAAGTGCAAACTCAGGTGACCTTGCGTGAAAACGCTGTCGCAACGCGCGATCTCCGCCAGCCACCCCTGCACTGCTTTCACGTTTGCAACCATTTCCGTTTCCACCCGCAGCCCAAACCCGCCCCCCCCCCCCCTTCCCGCCCCCGGAGGGAAGCTGCACATGAAACAAGGTTCACCACGTGGTTCGCCTTCAACTCCTCGTTTCTGGAGCGGAAGGCCTCGCGTATCGCACGGCGTTGCATCCGGTTCTAAAAATAAAATCAAAATAAAAAATAAAAAGGATCGAGCGCTTAAAACGGCGGCTCGGTCCCAACTCCTATTACCGTTAACCCGGCTGCCCCGGTTCCTATGACCTGTAAGAGATACTCTGCCTGTGTGGCCTTCAGGCTGCAGAGGACTCACCCCAGTCTCGGGGGGGGGGGGGAGAGGGGGGGGGGCATCGACGCGCTGAGCGCGATAGCAAGCGGGCGAACGGAGCCGCAAAACGCAAAACGGGGGCCGTTTCCGGAACACCTCGAGCTGCGACCCTGACAAAGGCCTGGCAAAGGCCGCTGGATTTTAATCACGTGGCCACTCCAATAAAGGCTTTTTCTATTTTTTCCACCTGAGGACGGAGTGCCTCGGTATTTCTTTTTGGCGATCCATGCTTACGCTCCTTTACATGTTTCGTTTTTTCCGGAAATTGACTTTTCCAGTATTTTTAGCATCGTCGTACCCGCCTTGCGTCACCGCAGCAGATCCGAGAGATCCCCTCAAGCTGTGTTCTCACCCCAAACTGTCCTGCTGATGGGCGGTATGTAAATCATTTAAGCGGTTTTCTGTCAGAAAGACGCCTCTACTGGTGCTCAGCAGGAACCAAGTGACGTGGCCTACCGCAGAACACTGGCTGCCACCTGATTGGACAGACGCGCCACGGCCGTTTCGGCTGCTCGTTTTTCAAAACCCGAAAACAAGATGGCGGCCCGCTCCTAAACCCTCTCTTATTCCGCCCCAAACCTTTCCACTAAAACAACCACAGAGGCGAGAAGCGGAAAATGCAGTCGCTTGAATCTTGATTCGTATTTGATCTTGCGACGCGCAGTTTTGACAGTTTGATCTGAGTTCCGCGAACCAGGAGAGCCAACTTGCGTATGATAACGGCGGGGTTTATTCTATGCAAATACGCGACCCCGAGAATGTATTACACCACGCGCTGGACTGCATCCGTCAGGCGCTGACCGGCCTCCGCGTAGAAAATTAACAGGAATGCGTCGAGCATGGGAATGGGCGCGAAAGTCAGCTCGCAGAGGCAAGAGAGCAGAGCCACTCCACCTGTACGTGAGAATGTCGTTCACAAGAAGAAGAAGAAGAAGAAGAAGAAGAAGAAGAAGAAGAAGAAAAAGAAAAAAGTAACACTCCTCTGTTGTTGGCTTGCATGCACGCCCACGCAGCGTCAACGCTGCTGGAAAGCAGTGCGATGACTGGCCGACCGCAGAACGACGGGGATTCACAAGAGCCTCCTCCGACCTGAAGCTTTATCCCCGAATACGCGGAACGCAGAGAGGGGCCGACAGTTAAAATTTTAAAAAAACAGAGAGAGAGCGAGAGAGACGATGATAATTAAACAAACTGGCCTCGTCGCCCTGGCAGTGGTGAACTTTGAAATGCGGCCGTTAAATAATATAAAGAGCTACAGCATCCGTTTAAGAAAAGGGCAAACATACATCCTTGATTGTCCGCTGTGACGGCTGAATTATAACAAAAGCTAAAAATAACAAAAGTTTAAATCCTAAAAAAAGCACAAACGTGAGAACCTGGTGGAGGAATGTGTAGTCCGTGCTCAGGTACCCGTCTGCAGCATTTCCCATGATTCACCTGCAAGGCACTTTACCGGGACGGCAGGAGACAAATAGACCGCAATTAGCCGCCTAACAGTTAATATTTATCTCCCAAAAACAAGACGCTGGCTCTTACCCACTCTACGGTGAATTGTGATTATTGCTTCTGTGTTGATTTTTGTTTCGATTTTTTCTGATTTTGTTTTTGTCTGCAATTCATCAACATCATTCACCAAAGGAAGGCGGTAAACTGAACGTGAAAGTAAGCCAAAAACGACAGGAGTCAGGCCGTCTCTGTAGCACTGCCCGGCGTTCATCTGGCTGCACAGTAAAACAAGCATCTTTGAACAACTCTCTTCCTAATGCACTTTCGTCTGTAATCACTGCATTAATCAACGCACTAATAAAAACACACGCTTATGCAGCCCTTCTGAAGATAATAGACCTGGTTATAAGCAAACATATCTGGAGGAGAAACATTGTGTGCTTAATGCATTCCGTTCTCAACACAAACAAACCTGGGGAGAATAGTGCGTTGTTCGCGATATAATCTCACAGTTTGTTGACTCTCGATAGACTTCAGCCACACTATTTACCCCGGTAAAACAGAATGTAAAATGAATTCGCACAAGGGCGCGCAAATTAAATTCAGAGCAGAGAGGCACGGAAACGGTACGATGACGCAAGGAGTAACAGACAGAAATGTTGCGCGGTCTGTGAAACGGGTATCAGAGCTCCACTCAAGGCTGAGGCTCAGATCTTATCTGCAGAGACAGGTGCGAATACACTTCTCTCTAAAGCT
The DNA here is from genome assembly GCF_963514075.1 of Conger conger. Taxonomy (NCBI): domain Eukaryota; kingdom Metazoa; phylum Chordata; class Actinopteri; order Anguilliformes; family Congridae; genus Conger; species Conger conger. Next base: position 6,856,490 of record NC_083761.1, read on the forward strand.
CTGGGTAAAACTGGCTATCGGGACAATCCCCTGGAAACAGAAAGACGAAAAAAAGCCCTTACAAATGCTCGATACAGGTTAATACTACTACACTCTCATTCTATTTCTACATCTGTCTAATTTCCACAAACTAGCATTTAGGAAACGTCATATTAAAAACAATACAATGATACAACAATACAATAGTGTTCATATCTACATTTATTCTTTGTTGCAGGAACATGCCCGTCATGTAAATCAGAGACAATCCTCAGGCTGCCAGGCTGATTGGTTGGATATGAACAATGAATCGTTGGAAGTTGCTGATTGGCTGGATCTGCACAATGCATTCAGTTAAGTTGCTGACTGGCTGGATCTGATAAATACACCGAGAGAGGATGATGATTGGCAAGATCTGCACAATGCATCCAGGTAAGTTGCTGATTGGCTGGATCTGATAAATACACCGAGAGAGGATGCTGATTGGCTGGATCTGCACAATGCATTCAGTTAAGTTGCTGATTTGTTGGATCTGAGGAATGCATCCAGAGACGTTGCTGATTGTCTGGATCTGAACAATGCACGCGGCGCTGATGACCCGGGACATTTCCGATTGATTGATTTTATTTCCCCTGGCTGGAAATCAGTCTGCTGGAGCCTTCACCTCCCAGATGGTGCCTGTGTTCCGGCCAGTCCCCCTTCCTTCCAGCGCAATTAAAGGTGATGCAACGAGGAAAAAAAAAAAAACCGCACAAAATCGATTTTCTCGAATCCCCAAAGCAATCTCTCAAACCCCCGCGAGGGCCTCGCCCCCGACACCCCGGTCCCACCCCCACGGCCGGGATTCCGGAATACCGGGCACATCACCGCGCCGGGCGTTCCGGAATCTACACTTCAGCGTGCCAGTGGTTACCGTGGCAATGACTCCTGCACTAGGGAACCCGGCATTCTCATCTCTCTCTCTCTCTCTCTCTCTCTCTCTCGATCGGTGGGGGGGGGTCCAATCTGATCCAAAAATAAACGGGGGCCAGTGTAGGTGCAGGGTTTTTTTTTCCCCCCCGCCCAGCACTAAGACCAAGGGATGCAGCTAGGCACACTGGGTGCACTAGAACGTGTGCCAGGATTTCATTCCAACCGATCACCACACCAGCTGAGTTCACTCATTAACACACCTTCAACCGGGGAGGGGGGCACCTAATGAGTGAAATCAGCTGGTGCCGTGATTGGTTGGAATGAAAGCCTGCGTGCTTTCGGCCCTCCGTGGCTCACGATTGGGCCCCCCTGCCCCGGAAGATGATCGCTCCGGGCCCCCCATCCTGCTGGAATTTTTGTGGGCCCTCTCCAGCTGTGCCCCCCCCCCCCACCCCCCCCTCCAGCTGGGCCCCAAGAATCCTCACCAACCTTTCACCCCACTAGCGACTAAGACTTATTTACATTAAAAGTGTTATTCAATGAAGACCACGATAAGTAGGGCCAAAACGATAACCTGCACCCACACCGGACATTTTCTTGCCCGGTCTCCCCCCGCTCTAGAATTCAGACCTGCGTCAAATACGTCACTGTTTTGCATTGAAACACTTCTCTATACTCTGCTGAGTCTGTCCGGTGTATTAGGACTTACGAGCCGAGACTTGTGGTCCTACTGGTTGGCTCAACTGCACCAGGCAAGATCAATCGAGCACAGAAAAAATCAAATCCAAAACAATTACGTAATTGAGGCAGGTCTCCTAGACATAGCTACCTCACACATCTTCCAGAGCCCCTGCAGCCTCCCTGCAGTACCCAGTCCATCTTTGGCACAGATTGCCTTGCTCATCCCCAAGCTCATGCCTTATCAGAACCTTAAGCTTAAAAAACATTTTTCTGTAACAGTAACAGACCCACCATCGCTGAGTGAGGACCTTCACCGATTATGGTCCTTGTAAGCAGCTGAAACTATTTTTGTGTGCACGACAGAACATGTTTCTTTGCATAATGGTCAGGAATCTGCAAGGTTTGTACTATATTCTGTGTAAAATAAATTCTGTGGCAAAGTTTGATAAAAGCATAACAGGCTATAATGGCCATACTGTATAGAACAAAACACTTGCGATTGCTTTAGAGCGCATTCCATAGAGCCCCGATAAATAATAAACCACACCGACCGGGGAGGCTCGTTCCCCTCCCTGAGTCCGGTCCAATTTTTTCCTGCCGCGAGTCCAGATCTTTATCAAGGCCCTCGCGGCACCGCTCCGCTGCACAAGGCGCCGCATCACACCTGACGCGCTCGCGCTCACCCTCTGCGCGCGGCTTAGAATGACACTGTGCGAAATGGCTCTCGCCCTGTCAAAAGTCATGCTGCCATGGGTTACGGGGAGACAGCAGCGCTCACCCGCGACCCTCCACTGATCGAGTAGGCCGCTGCAAGTCGGGTAGCACTGAGAGACGCAATACATCACCATAAATGTGATTTCCCTAAAACGGACAGGCTGCACTTGATTGCGTACGTTGGCTCCAAGTGATGTGAACCCAGATTTACTGACATACAGTGCACTGGTAGAGACTGCCTTACGGCAGTGGAGACCTGGCTTCACAAACAGAAACACCACGGTGTCCGGCTTTGCTCATCCACGTATGCGTCCAGAGAGAAGGAGCCTGTGCTAATCTGATACACGTCACAGAAAAATGCACACAGTATTACAATTTATATTAAATAAATTGTAATATTAAACAGATAGCAACGCCGTTCCAGTACGCCAACCGCACCATCATTAAATGATCACCTTTCAAAACAAAATATATTCGAAACAAATATAACGGTAAGTAGAGTTGACAGGGTCGTTGAGGACCACGTGGCACACGACACCTACGTACAACACTCCCGTCTCTCCTTATAAAAGTGTGTGTGTAACGACTCGTTGTTTTTTAAACATTTTATATTGATATTTTCAGTGATTATATGTAACGGTTTGACGAACATGGTAGCGATTGTATACCCGTATGTTATCGCACTTTTCAATGAATAAGAAACATTTAGAAATACTGTCAGTTCCTGTTAATGACAGCCTAAAATACTCCACGCAGCCAGGCTTAGGTGCAGGCTAATGACCGCTTAATTATTGTGGTACAATAAACCCAAAATGCGTCATCAAACATGAGTATGTATATAAACACAGTGGGAATATACCGTTGCACTCATTATTCCAACCATAACTTCTTCATTTTAATTTTACAACGCATGGACAGTGGAGCACCATTGATATCCACAGTCACTGGCGTACAATACCTTTCCGTTAGTGCAAGGACTGCGCGTTTAGAATACGCTACACATTGCCCTGCAGCAGTTATGCCAAACTAAATCCCAACAGACACCGAAACGAACGCACATTATAGGAGTTTGAATTTAATGAATCGGTTTCCATACCTTTTCAAACACAGTCACTTTGCATTGTCATTATATTGCGTAATAAGGGGACGTTTTTGCTTCTCGTGTACGTGCGCGCACGCCGCAAATCCTAGACACTTAATGGGGTCGTGAAGTATAGTTTGTCCCTATTCGGTAAACCACTTAAACATTCGGTTGTGTTCTGGCAAGTGCAGCATTTGCTTGCACGTTTCCTTGACCTCTTCCGAGACAGGGTCAACTGTAAAAGGCGGAACATATGGATCTGCGGAGCCATGGCCAATGCCGTGGCTAACCCATTAAGTGACAAATACATATGTTGACAGACACAAGCAGTCTTTGGATAAATAGTTTTCAAGACGTGTGCGTATTTCAATAGGCTGCGTGGGGAGGGGACTTCTGCGGCTCTCGGCTACATATAGCGATCCAGAATGCCGTTTCTCGCGGATCTAAACTTCGTTTATTAACAAGCCGATTAAAAACCGCCTGTAAGATTGGCGGACTAGCTCGCGCTCTCGACTAGCTTTTAAGCTGCTATAGCTGGTACATTGCTTTTGTTACAGGAGGATAAAACTTTCATTAACAGGCTTATTATTTCAAAGACATGATGAAAAAGGAAATGCGTAAACCGCGGTTGTCAAATTGCGTTTGATCTCGGCAAGCTGAGTGGCCTTCTTATCAAGCATATTTATTTACTGTTAAAATTGCAAATTGCGTTGACGTTGCCGTGTTCCAGAACGCAGAAAGCGACACAATTAACCTTTCATGGTTAGCTAGCATCTTGTAGATTTGATTCCTCGTCGAACTTACCTTTCTTCCAGATCCGTATTTTGGGGCGGACCAGTGGGTCCGTTTCTCTCCGTCTGCCCGAGCAACATCTTCCTCGTCTCCTAGCAGCCCTGCAGATGCCGAATCCGAATCCTCGCCCTCCTCCAGGTCCTCGCCCTCCTCCACATCTACCGTCTTAAGTCGCTTGGGTGCCCTCTCGTATTCTCCTTCCTCGTATTCCTCAATGAGAGACATGCTTCTTCTGCGTAATAGTTTAATTTTAATTAAATGAAAACGACGATCTGTCCTGGTTATATGTTTGAACGAATAGGCAGGACATGCGAAGTTGTTCGTATCTGGAGCAGCTGTCGTCTCAACACAATTCTTCAATAGCCGGGAGCATCCACCTAGACCGACTGCCAGTCACTAGAGCGCCCTCCGCGTATCTATACTGCCCGTCTTTGTCCGCGTTGCAGCTCTGACAGCTAGGGCTCGCGCTGCCGGTTTCTCATTGGGCAATCCTCGCTGGCTACTTATGAATGCGTCCGTTGATTGGTTTCGCTGACTGTCTGTCAATAAAAGGAGGAGCAGCACGGCATCTTCGGCGCAAATACATTGCAGCGCGTACAGATAGCTTACTGAGCCTAGCGCCGAAACGAATGAAACGCTCTTTAGCTCATGTCCGTTATACTGAACTGCAATGCCACAGTTATACGTTCACATACACATTTAAATTGTAGCTGATGTCAGTTATTTTCACCTCGCGCAACCCATAGTCACATAAACTGATTTGCAAAATGTTCTTTACTGTGTTAGATATAGTGTCGTAGCCAAATAGATAACATTAGCCACTGCGTACAATTTACCCAATAGCTACATCCACACACTGGCGCACATATCACGATGGTAACGGCAATGTGAACACCCAAACTAAAAAAGTACTGGAATGTGTCTCGCACGCTCATGACATTTCTAAATGGTTTGTAAAAAAAAAACAAGTGTGATTTTTGCAAAATGTGCGATTTCCTGCGACACGTTTAGATGGTATGTAAAACATCGATCATTTTTTTAGGGGAATGGAATTATTCAGACCTGGGGAAACCAGGTGTGGCCTCTTTGGGCCGATCGGTGACATTAACCGATGGAATAAATGTCCATACAAATTATGCCAGTACAACAGATTCAGACAATCAGATTAGACTGTCTCTGCAATTGATGATGCGTCATCAAGTAAAAAGTAGAGGTAAAACGCCCAAAAGGCGACGTCACGTGGCTTCCACAGTGCTAGAAATGTTGGATGGTATTACATTACACTAGATGGAATCCTAAGATTGAACTTTGCCCTCTGTTTAGAAAATCACCGGCGATGTTCCCGTAACAGGTGACATGTCCGCCACACCCTTTCGCTAAAAAGTTTTTGTATACTTATAAGAGCTGTTGTTTTTGTACACTTAAACCTGTCCAACTGAAACTGGACCGTCTAATAGCATTTGAAACGCTACGATTTGTAAACAGTTAAATGTCCCTCGTAGGCTTAAAGGCTTCTTTGCGCAAACAACCCAGTGTGCATTTATGGAAACGTCGTCGAACAATAAAAACGAGATCCGTCCGAATTATGACGAGCAGGCACGTGAGACGTGCAAGACCTGATTTAGAACAGGCAGCTGCAAACAAACCACGAGCCGTCAAGGTGCAGCCAGTTCGCGTTCGGAGGCGATGCATTGCAGAGGTGCAGAACAGCTCGTTCACTCCACCTTTTCCAGCCGATACGTAACAGATGTTGATACTTTTTCCTGTTCTGTGAAAAGCTAACATCGACACAGCCGTCATATTACCGAGTGTCTTTTATTCATAGTTTTAAAGCAAATACATTGTCTGTAACCCAGATCTAACCTTCTGTTTAAATGTGAATATGCACATTGCAAGCACATAATTTAATTTCCATGGATGTGAATTATTATGGAAAGTGCTTAATTTCCCCGTGTAGTAGGTCTAAATCTCATGTCCGCCCAGTGGATCACTAAACTCACTACCTATCATAGTATAACAAAATTTAAAAAAATATCATACTATCCATTTATACAACTGGACATAGCTATACTGAAGAAATGCATGCCAAGCACATTGCTGAAATGTACAACAACAGTGTCCTACCTCCTGGGATTCAAATCTGCACAAAACTTTATGTTACCAGCCAAGTTCCCGCACCATTATACCACACGTCCAGCCGTTAGTCTATAATGAAAAAGGAGGACCTCAGGTGGGTAGTTATTGATCCGCTTTCTCATTCTGGCAAAGTAGGCTAGCCGGCTAATCCGTCATCTTTTGGATGCGTGTCGAAAGCCCGCCCGGCCCGACCGGATCGTAATTCAGACCCGCCGCGGCGTTGCACGCGGACCCACAGGCGTGACGTTGTGATGAAGAGTTGAGGGAGGAAGCCTCCGCGCTTTATTATTTTGGGGGCGGCGGGGTAGCCTAGCGGTCGGCTGCTTGACTGGCGACCGGAAAGTTGCTGGTTCGAGGCCCCGCTGGTCACATAGGGATACTGAACGAAATCTGGAGAAATTAAGTGGGGCCCCCTAAAGGGAACAGGGAAAAACTCTTCCACTGGGCCCTTGACCATGGCCCTTATGCTAAAAAACTATTCTCTCTCTCTCTCTCTCTCTCTCTCTCTCTCTCTCTCTCTCTCTCTCTCACCCTCGACTTGCTACCGTTCTCTCTGGCATTTCTCCCACAGCTTCCTTGAGAAAGAGAAATGTGTTCTCAACGGATCTTCCCCTGTGAAACAAAGAAGTGAAATTAAATCTGTGACTAAAACACGTTTAAAAATGTAATACAATAGATGTGAGGGTCACTAAGTGAATTCCAGAGGAGGCACAGGTAGCTTGCGCCCCCCGGATTTGCTCCTTGGCTTCTGGACAAACTGTGGTTCTGATTGAGCCAAAAGCAGGATTATACTGGGGGCACCTTCACAGGTTTAATAAGCAGTTGATTTTGTTATTGTCTGTGCGTGTGTGTGTGTGTGTGTGTGTGTGTGTGTGAGTGTGTGTGTGTGAGTGCGTGTGTGAGTGTGTGTGTGTGTGAGTGTGTGTGTGTGTGTGGTGTCTGTGTGTGTGTGTGAGTGAGTGTGTGTGTGTGTGTCTGTGAGTGTGTGTGTGTGTGAGAGAGTGTGTGTGTGTGAGTGTGTGTGTGGCGTCTCTGTGTGTGTGTGTGATTGTGTGAGTGTCTGTGTGTGTGAGGTGTGTGTGTGTGTGTGAGTGTGTGTGGGTTTGTGTGTGTGTCTGTGTGTGTGTGGTGTCTGTGTGTGTGTGTGTGTGTGTGTATGTGGTGTCTGTGTGTGTGTGTGTCTGTGTGTGTGTGTGAGTGTGTGTGTGTCTGTGGTGTCTGTGTGTGTGTGTGTGTGTGTGGTGTCCGGACACATGGTACAGAGGTTAGAGCACTGGCTACGGAATTTCACAGACAGGAAGTGAAACTAATTCACTACGGGAGCACTTCCTGTGCGTGTCTGTCAGGTGTTACCAGGGAAACACATCTGCAGAGTCACGTGCATCTGTCACAGACCTGGGTGCTGTTTTTGTGCTCGATTGATCTTGCCTGGGCACAAATGAGGCAACCAAGAGGACCAGAAGGTGGGGTTTGCACTTTTTGGACGGCATAGGTTCCAGTACACCAGACAAGCTCAGTCGAAAAAGCGTTTCAATCCAAAACAGTTACGTAGTTGACCGAAGTGTGAGTGTGGGAACACATCCTGTGCCCTACGTAGAATTTGTGTGTTCACTTCTGTCCTTCTCCTCACGTGGCCATGAAAAAATGTGTTTAGTCATCTTAAAACAGGAAGTATATTAAAAAACATTTTTGGGAACTGAAGCCCCACTGCTGGATGCCTTTGAAAGGAAACTGGAGCAGAGCAGGGGGGCCCATGAAATTTGGAACAGGGTCAGAGCAGGGGGAGTCCGTGAAAGATGCCCTCAACTAGCCTTCATTTAATATTGTAGATTTCATGGACATCCTTTGATCCTGGATTAAAATATTATGGATTGCTGCTGTTGACTCAAATTGCTTGTTGAAGTTTTCTACAGAAGATCGCCGATCATTTATCCAGATTACTATTAATTAATGATTATTTTTATTATTATTATGATTATCCACAGGGAAACAGATAAATGAAGAATAACCTTTTTTTTTTTTACATGTCTTCTGTCTGTTCGCTGATTTCCAGTATGTTTAGAAATGGCTAATTCAGTAGGTTTTCAGTATGTTTAGACATGGCTAATTCAGTCGGTTTTCTGTATGTTCAGTGATGGCTAATTCAGTCTGATTTCAGTATGTTTAGAGATGGCTAATTCAGTAGGGTTTCAGTATGTTTAGAGGTGGTTAATGCAGTCAGTTTTCAGTATGTTTAGAGGTGGTTAATGCAGTCTGATTTCAGTGTTTAGAGATGGTTAATGCAGACAGTTTCAGTATGTTTAGAGATGGTTAATGCAGACAGGTCTCAGTGTGTTTAGAGATTGTTAATGCAGTAGGTTTTCAGTATGTTTAGAGATGGTTAATGCAGACAGTTTCAGTATTTTTAGAGATGGTTAATGCAGACAGATTTCAGTGTGTTTAGAGGTGGTTAATGCAGTCAGATTTCAGTGTGTTTAGAGATAATTAATGCAATAGGTTTTCAGTGTGTTTAGAGATGGTTAATGCAGACAGTTTCAGTATGTTTAGAGATGGTTAATGCAGACAGGTCTCAGTGTGTTTAGAGATTGTTAATGCAGTAGGTTTTCAGTATATTTAGAGATGGTTAATGCAGACAGTTTCAGTATTTTTAGAGATTGTTAATGCAGACAGATTTCAGTGTGTTTAGAGATGATTAATGCAATAGGTTTTCAGTGTGTTTAGAGATGGTTAATGCAGTCCGTTTCAGTATGTTTAGAGATGGGTAATGCAGACAGTTTTCAGTGTATTTAGAGATGGTTAATGCAGACCGGTCTCAGTATGTTTAGAGATGGGTAATGCAGACCGGTCTCAGTGTGTTTAGAGATGGTTAATACAGACCGGTCTCAGTGTGTTTAGAGATGGTTAATACAGACAGGTCTCACTGTGTTTAGAGATGGTTAATGCAGACAGGTCTCACTGTGTTTAGAGATGGTTAACTTGTATAGAAACATATAGATGGGAGGATAGTATTGTCAGGGGGCAGTCCTTTTCTTCAGAAGAGATGTGATTGGCTACAGTGAGCAGTACCTGAGCCAGCATGGGGTAAAGACAATCTAAGGTGCCGTGGGGATGCTGTGCATATGCTTTCTCTGTTCTGAGTAAACATGCAAAATGAGTCTTTTTCACGAATAATAGAAAGGGCTTACACTAATTCCCCTTCAAACGGCTTGGCCCGCTCAGACAATTACGTCCAATTTCTTTGTTTGTTTTTGCTTAAAACTTCTCTGTCTTTCATGGATCATGGGTGCAAATGTGCATCAAACAATATCTTTCACAAAGACTGATATTCTTCTACAAAGGCAAACACTCTCGCCCAACCCCAGCGCTGGAGAGTGCTTACATAAAAACACAATTTATCTCTCAAAATTGTCAGGATTATTTTGCGCTTGTCTGAAAGCCAGAAAGGGGGAAGTGGAATGTCTTCGGAAGGGTGTGGGGGGGTGTGTGTCATGAGGTGACACAACAAAGATTTGAGGCATTTACTTTTTTTTTTTTTGCAGAAATGTAATGGCTTCAAAAATATCGGGTATTACAAAGTGATTTTTTTCTCGTGGCAATAGAGTAAGGATTAGTCCTGCTTTGTAGTTTCTACCTCAGTAGATCATTCCTGCATTTGGGATTGCTTTGTCAACAGCGAGGCAGTGTTGTCTTGTGACTGACGATCGCTTCAGCAAACGGCGGTTGACCTACATTACGCCGAAACGCCACTTCTCCTGAGCGAGGTGGAGCCAGACTCCCCCGCGAACACTACGCAGACACTAAACGATCCCCCGAATCCCGGCTGCCATCTTGATTAATCTCACATTCCTCCGTTGTCTACAGGTGTTATTTCAGAAGGTCAGGTGACTGAATTTAAGCGGGCGTACGAATTACGCGTTATATCAGGGCTGGAGATTCAAAGTGCTGTGCGTTTCTTTTTTTATCAGAAGTGTAACGTGAAAGATGACAAAGGATGAAAGGGAAAATGTTAAATACAAAAATCCACTTGATAAGGAAAAATACTGTCACTACTTATGTCTGTGTATCTCTCTCTCTATCTCTCTCTCTCTCACACACACACACACACACACACACACACAAGAATATACTGTATATCAGCCATATGAATATATTGTTGATCACCATACTGATAATTATAAATTGCATGGAGAGATAAAAAAATTCTAATATATGTATAAATGACTATAAGGGTGATAAGGGAACTGCTCTCTCTCTCTCTCTCTCTCTCTCTCTCTCACACACACACACACACAGGAATATAGCCATATGAATATATTGTTGATCACCGATAATTGATCATTATAAATTGCATGGAGAGATAAAAATGTAAAATATATATATATGAATGACTATAATGACTCTCTCTCTCTCTCTCTCTCTCTCTCTCTCACACACACACACATGCACAAACAAAAATATAACAAACAATATTGCATTTAACACTTCACTCAGGGACTACAGTTGGAAGTTAGCGTGCTGGCTAAAACTAGTGCATTTACAGTAATGTTCATTAATGTGCATTGTCCCTGTTTCAACTAAACTAATAATAAACTAACCTAAACAATAGAGCCATATAAATATATTGGTTGCTGTACTAATCATTATAGATTGCACATAGAGCTAATATGTATTCCAATACATATAAATGAATGCAAACTGATCTAATCATACATACTATATATTATACATTACAGTACATCTTATTACTTCACATTAATTTAGCTCCTATCTAGCCCAGCTCACAATATAGGAACTAATGTTCTCTCTTCAATAATAATGGAAACAAGATTCAATAATTTGTTGTACAAATAATATTAGATGTCTGTGCTCATCTGCCTTTTTCCATGAATGTGGAAACGTGGTTACAGTTTGCATTTGTGCTGTAATGCAAAACAGGGCAGCAGTGGTACACAAACATCAAAAACATCAGTTTTTGCCCAGGGGGTATTTCACAAAGCAGGATTACTGAGTTAGCTGGGTAATGCCACAAAGCAGGATTACTGAGTTAGCTGGGTAACTGCACAACGCAGGATTACTGAGTTAGCTGGGTAACGGCACAAAGCAGGACTACTGAGTTAGCTGGGTAACGGCACAAAGCAGGATTACTGAGTTAGCTGGGTAACGGCACAAAGCAGGATTACTGAGTTAGCTGGGTAACGGCACAAAGCAGGATTACTGAGTTAGCTGGGTAACGGCACAAAGCAGGATTACTGAGTTAGCTGGGTAACGGCACAAAGCAGGATTACTGAGTTAGCTGGGTAACTGCACAAAGCAGGATTACTGAGTTAGCTGGGTAAAGGCACAAAGCAGGATTACTGAGTTAGCTGGGTAACGGCACAAAGCAGGACTACTGAGTTAGCTGGGTAACGGCACAAAGCAGGATTACTGAGTTAGCTGGGTAACGGCACAAAGCAGGATTACTGAGTTAGCTGGGTAACTGCACAAAGCAGGATTACTGAGTTAGCTGGGTAACGGCACAAAGCAGGATTACTGAGTTCGCTGGGTAACAGCACAAAGCAGGATTACCGAGTTAGCTGGGTAACGGCACCGGGTAAAACCCGGAACCGCTCCTTTCACTCCAGTCCGTATTCCAGGAAGGTTCTGGCCCGGGTGTTTACTCAGCGCAGCTATCCATCGTGCTGAGTGAAACAGGGCCCTGGCCTCTTCGCATCATGCTACACCGCCTCCTCGTCCTCCCCGTACATCAGAAAGATTTGTGCACACCTGGCCTCGCCGATCCTGCGCGGCTCCGCAGCCCGGCGGCTGATCCTCTCGGCTCTCCCTGATAGGTGAAATCCTTCGCCTTCACCTGGCCCGGCGGCTTTGGGCGGGCGCTAACCGCCTCTGACAAGAGTAACTGTTGCATGGCGGACGGCAGCTCCGGTTCTGACAGCCTGACGCGTGGGGGAGAGGGAGGTCCCTCTGACCCCCCATCCCGTTCCAATTCGGAGAGGCGCAGTGATCGCCAGGTTGTCAAATCTGACACCTCCTTCTTCCGCCCGTGCAGAACGTGTGCTGTTCATTTTTAGCGCTGCCAGCTCACAGCTCACGGAGACACGTTCTTACACAGCACTAACTCTAAAAGCCCATGTTCACCGTGACCTATAACTATAACCACAACTATCACCATGATGATCTGGGCATCCACACTGATGAACGATAACCTTCTGTGGATAGTCTCTCGGCTGTGTCATCTGCCCTGTAAACTCAGTCGGATTTTGATTGGCTGTCAGAGTTTTATCAGTAATGCAGCTGGAAAAAACACACACCCAATGACACTGTGTGTCATTGAATTTGTCATTATTGTTGTGTTGCGGACATCAACCATCCATATTTATACTCATTTTTATAGTTATCGTTCTTGGTGCGGACCGACCTTAACAGAGAACAAACGGTACCGTTACATTGCATTGCATTACATTAGATTAATGGCATTTGGCAGACGCTCTTATCCA
>NC_083761.1:6871778-6889278 GCF_963514075.1 Conger conger
CACACTTCCGATCTGAATTCCAAAGACCTGGCAGGAGGTGCCTGCTTGGCATTCTTCAAGGGATTTTTTAGCTTTTTTTTTTTTTTTTCACTTTCTGCCCACATGCAATCGTTCATTATTTTCCTTTTCATTTCCACCTGATATTTTGTAGTTTAGTCGCGCCATTAAGGCTTTGATTACGGTGACATTTCGCTCCCTTAAGTGCTTTCATACCGTGCAGCTCCGAGTGTATCTCTCACAGTACATTGAATTCCCAATAAAACAAGATTTTTTGTTTAAATCTTGCATGTGCGGTTATGGTTAACATGTCACAATAAATGTTTAAATTGCAGGTAATCTTTTTTTCACACGGCATTGACGCAGAATTCAAATAGGCTTATTTTCCGAAAGAGTATTAAAGCGAATAGACACCGTATTCTTATTTTACCAACAGGTCTATAACAAATCAGCAGATGAGTTATTAGACTGAATGTTTACAATCAGAGGGAGAATGGCTTTGAGGGAGGGGAAGACGTGAGTGAGAAACTCAACTCGGAATCTTATTCACGGTGTCACATGGAAATTAACTTTTCATTTTTGTCGACATATTTCTCCAGCAGACATCTGAGAGTGAGCGGGAAAGGGAAAAAATATATATTTTTTAAAGGTTGAATAGATCAGTTACTATAGCAACCATGACCGAACTAGAAGTGCAGGATGTCTTTGAAGCTGTCCAGATTTTAATGCTACGCATATTACAGGACTTACAGGACTAAAAAAAAAAAGGCAGCAAAGCGTGTTTGAATTCCAAAGGGAAAACCTTGAATCTCAAGTGTTCTGGTACGCGAGCTGTTTGACGGCACGGGCGCTGCACGTTGGTCACTTGACCCCGACGTATGGCCGCGTGAAAAAACGACACACCGTGAAATGCGGATGGTTTTTACAGAACAACCCGGAGAACTCAAAACGCACCAGCGGGGGCGAGGAGCTGACCGATCAGACTGCTGACGGTTCGGGGGAGCAGAGCCACAGTTAATCTCCCTCCGGAGACCGAACAACTCACCTGCTCAAACCGCACCCGGACTCGGCTAATGCTCAAAATCTCTCACACCTTCATGAGCCGAAGCTATTCCACATTGACATCTACACTCAGTGAGCACTTCATTAGGTAGACCTGTACACCGGCTTGTCAATGCGAATATTTAGTCAGCCAATCATGTGGCAGCGACTAAATGCATAAAAGCATGCAGACGTGGTCAAGAGGTTCGGCTAAGTGGATAGGCGACAGCAGCAGAAGACCAATAAGTCTAAAAAATAAGTCTAATAAATACCTAATAAAGTGCTCTCTGAGTGTATATCCACCATATCTGGTCACACATTTCATTTGAAGGTTCCTACATTAGAGCCATACAACTACTAAGCACTACAAGGCACATTCATAAGCACTAAATAAGCATTGTTAAGCACTTATGTCAATAACCATAAATTGGCATACGGTGAGTTATGCCAATGTTGATGCAGCAAGTGACATTGCCATGACATATCAAGTGAATTGACACAATCCTGGTTATTGACATGAATTTGCACTTCATTGTACGTCGCTCTGGATAAGAGCGTCTGCTACATGCCGTGTAATGTAATGTAATGTAATGCAATGAACACTTATGACTGCTTATGTGCTGCTTATGAATGTGCTATGAAGTGCTTATGAAGGAGCTATATTTGCTACTCCGAGCACTGTGTTCTTAGTCTCCCTTCAAAGTCAATAATGAATTAACCCTTTGAGATACTGGACACTCTAATGCTGACGTCACAAACACACCACTGGTGACTGAAAGCAACGGAGTTCTAGAACACTGACTTACTGTCTTCCAAAGAAGGCACTCTTCAAAGGGTTAAGGGCTACTGCTGTCGGTTGTGAGTGACCCCAGCTTGGCACCAGCTCTTCGCTGCCTGAACGTTTTTATGTGGTCATCTAAGTGGCTGTGGATAAGAGCATACCCTAAAAGCCAACTTGGGCCATCTTGTTGCCTGTTATGAAAGCGTTGCATTAAGTTGCAGGAATTTTTAGCTGACGCTCTTATCCAGAGGCATTAGCACAGCTTTTTTTGCATTTGTACATAGTATCCGTTTTTATATGGATGCTGTGTACTGAATCAAGTACGACAACTGCAGTGTGCTACCTGGGAATCAAACCTGCAGTCTCTCGGTTACAAACCCAGTTCCCTACAGTATCCATTATACCGCAGCAGGGGTGTAAAAAAATGCATTGTTGCAACATGACGCATCACTCTTAAGGTGTTATAAATGTTATAAATGCATTATAATCGATTAAAATAACAATGACAAAAAGACACTTAAGTATGGCGCTTCTCAAAAGTAAAACGTTCTCCGAACTTCAAAGTTCAGTGTGTTGTTTTAATAATCAACATACCACTAAAAATGAGTACTTCAGTTTCTCCAGTCACCTTTGTGTATTCGGGGGGAATGTTTAAGACTTAATTTTGAAGTGGATTGAATCACATGAATATAATCGAATTGAATCTTGCTGACATGAGGGATGTCATGATGCGACGAGTCGTTTGCTAAAGTAATCAAGTAATCGAATCGAATTATTGTGAGGTCGGAGATCCACGCCCCTATGACCACACTGCGGCCCGATCTGACTGCTCCAGCGATGACTTGCTGTGCCCTCCCGCCTGGCGGCACGGCTCCATCGACACGCTCCACCGGGGGGAAGATAAGGGTGTTCAGTTACCTGGGCCGCCCCCCCCCCCCCGCGTCGTTGCGCCGGAGCGACTCCTCTGTCCCGGCTGCACACCTGCTCCAGCTGCGCATGCGTGATGTCACAGATACCAGACTCCGCAACTGAGCTGTTGGAGACGGGAATCAAAGAGACCGGAAGGGACAGGTGGTGGAATGCCCTTTAGGGGAGATCTAGAACTCATCAATTTAAGAGGGGGCAGGGGGGGGGGGGGGCATAGGGATGGTACTACTATTAGGCATTCCACTCTGGGATACAGCAGAAAGGACAAGGGGGTAGAAATTGGCAACCGAGAAAAAGCAAACGCTGTACACCGTCCGCCGTTTTTAGGCTCCCCTTTGGAACCGACAGCTTGAAGCGAACGCCCCCTGCTCATTGCTGTTAAACATTAGGACCTGCGGATCAGGCCTCCGGCGAGAACCCCATTAATTTTAGATGTAACCCCAACCCCCCCCACCCAGCCACCCCCCCCCCCCCACCCCCCATGTTAAATTTATGCCTTGCCCCCACACCTTCAGCTTGGGTTGCAGAATATTTCATTTGCAGCGCTGAGAGGAGAGGAGTCTTCTGGGAGTTATAGTCCAGTGCAGGCCTGTGAGCTGGCAGTTTTCATGCGCGTTCCTTTTTTTTTTTTTTTTTACAGATCCTGCAACCTTGTAGTTTATGTTCCTCTGTAAAACCTATTATGCTTTTCGGAATCTCGAGTCATTCCCTGCTACCCGAAATTCATGAGGCTCTTCAGCTGGAAGAGTGGGGGGGGGAGGGGGGAGGAGGGGGAGGGGGTGGAGAGACGGGGGGGGTACTTTTGCAGGTGACTGTAATATATGATAGTCACAGAATCGGATTGCAAAACCCCTGGTGTTAGAGTAACTCTAGCGGTGTTTATGAGGGTCAAGTAGGGTCAAAGGGCATTATTACCTTGCCGAAAAAAAAACAGCTCAAGCTAGGTTTTGAAACAGCTGGTAGGTGGTTGGCCAGTTCAGACCAGCTCCACGCTCAACATTGTTTTACCAGCTTAAGGCTATGTTTTCTAACAGCTGGTAGCTAGTAATTTTCAAGATGGTCATAGCTGGATTTTCCAGTTGGGTAGAGTTAAAAGATACTCAACCAGACTGGAAATTTAGCTTCACAGAATGACATTACAACCACAACGACCATTTGGGTTTCCTGTTAAGAGTTCATAGCCTCATGCCATAAGCTTTTAATTGATCGACTAATATCTCGAGGGCACCACCCAGTCAAGATCAATGCGTGGAATGTGGACTGTCCAACTCAATACAATTATGACAATGTCTGTCAACCATGTGGAATATGTCATTATACATAACTACAGGGCATTTTGCTGTACACCAGACAATCGATTAAATTCTTGCCCAAAGGTCAAATCCTAATCCTGAATGCTACACTAATACTGAATGCTAAACCATAACTTCAAGTCCTGAACACAAACTGAATACACAAATGCTAAAACATAACCCTAACCCTAAATGCTAAAAGTTAAACCCCAACCCACAACACTCACCTCTAAACTCTAAACTTTAACCATAAACAATAAACTCTAACCATGAACACAAAACCCGAAAACCCTACCCTGAATCTGAATGCTAAACCATAGCCCTAAATGCCAACCCAAAATGCTAAATGCTAAACTACAACCTTAAGCCTTAAACCCGAACCCAAAACGCTGAGACCTTTGCTGGCTGGTATCGGCTGTCAGACCCCTACAACTGATCAGAATGCCGCGGCTAGTCCGGTATTCAATGTCCCCAGACATTCACACATCACCCCCCTGCTCACCGACTTCCACTGGCTGCCTCACGTCAAATTTAAAACTTTGGTTAAGGCAGCTAAGGGATCAGCCCCAGCATACATCCGAAAGCTAATCAGACCCTACACGCCGGCCAGACCTCTGGACGCCCGGTGCCTCCCCCTCATCGCAACTGCGCTTCTCGGTCACGACCGCTGTCTGTTCTGGCTCCACGGTGATGGAATGACCTTCCTGTGGATGTCAGAACAGCCAGAGTCTTTCACCGCTGTCAAGCGCAGACTGAAAACTCACCTCTTCAGGCGGCACCTTTCCCTCCCTACCTCACTGCCATAATTAGCCATACATGCTACGGGTATGCTATAGGTTATAATCGCACCTGTGTATAATTATTTTAGTATTATACATAAGTGCAAATACTATAATTATTTCTGTATTTGGGGTATTCTAGCTGTATTGCTACTTAGTTATTAAGTTATTTGATTATTCTTCAAGGGTTCAAGTTTTATCTATGTGATCACTCAAGCACTTGGAACCATACTTCCCTCAAGGGTCTTCAGTTGCACGTCTCTCTGGCGTTCAGTTGTAAGAGCATCTGCTAAATGACCGTAATGTAACGTCATGTAAAAAGTACACAACTGCTACCGAAGTAGGTGCAAAGTAACTGCAGTATGCACACTGGCACGCAGTACAAGTGCAACAGCCAACATCTCAATTTGAACGCCACCGAACACTTGGGGTCAAGATTACCATGACGACTACAGTATTTATTGTTTTACAGCAGCAGATGAATTAAAATACCGCCAGCCACAGGTTTTCTACGACTGTACACTGATGAGATGAGAAAGGAGCCACACCGCCCCGTCCGATATGCAAAGCCAGAGTGTAATTAGCCATTATAAGCACGCGGTGTTAAGTAGGACCACGAGCACTGCCATGCACTTTAACACACCGTTTATAACAAAGTCACAATGCAGCTGTCAGTAACGCCTACAGCTTTGAGGCCTATTATGGATTAATTAAATTAATTAATTAGTGGAAATAACAATTACGTGATGGCGGCCAAGGGCGAGATAAAAATAAATAAAGAAAAACCCCCGTAATAAATCTACCTGCCTCTGCTTCTGGAAACCGGAGAGAGAGAAAAAAAGGAAAAGACAAAACGTCCCCACTGAACTCACTTATACATGTTAATGTATTAAATCCAAAATGTGAAAAATGCATTAAAATGGATTATCACAATAATACAGGGCCATTTTCATGCTGTGAAATTACATAAGTGCAGAAATTTACAGCTTTCAAGGGAAGAGAGTGACTCATCATTGGCGGGGAAACAAAGGAGGAACTTCTGCCATCCGAGCTGCTTGCCTTATTCCCATTTGCCAGCTGTAATTAACGCACATATTCCACTGGACTGAATTAACAGACCGCTTTAAAAACTCAGTCCTGCTGAGGCTCTGCTCCAGTGTGTGGATGGGCCCCATGGTCTGGTATCTGTTAAGGCTCTGTTCCAGTGTGTGGATGGGCCCCATGGTCTGGTATCTGTTAAGGCTCTGTTCCAGTGTGTGGATGGGCCCCATGGTCTGGTATCTATTACGGCTCTGTTCCAGTGTGTGGATGGGCCCCATGGTCTTTCCACACACTGGCCCTAGTCCTTATCTTTGTTGTACTGGTAGCAGTTGAAATTGTACTTCCCTCTAGGGTCTTTCAGCGCACTTATCCCTGGTTATGGGTATGCACTTTGTTGTACGTCGCTCTGGATAAGAGCGTCTGCCAAATGCCATTAAAGTAATGTAATGTTAAGGCTCTATTCCAGTGTGTGGATGGGCCCCATGGTCTGGTATCTGTTCAGGCTCTGTTCCAGTGTGTGGATGGGCCCCATGGTCTGGTATCTGCTAAGGCTCTGTTCCAGTGTGTGGATGGGCCCCATGGTCTGGTATCTGTTAAGGCTCTGTTCCAGTGTGTGGATGGGCCCCATGGTCTGGTATCTGTTCAGGCTCTGTTCCAGTGTGTGGATGGGCCCCATGGTCTGGTATCTGTTAAGGCTCTGTTCCAGTGTGTGGATGGGCCCCATGGTCTGGTATCTGTTAAGGCTCTGTTCCAGTGTGTGGATGGGCCCCGTGGTCAGGTATCTGTTAAGGCTCTATTCCAGTGTGTGGATGGGCCCCGTGGTCAGGTATCTGTTCAGGCTCTGCTCCAGTGTGTGGATGGGCCCCATGGTCTGGTATCTGTTAAGGCTCTGTTCCAGTGTGTGGATGGGCCCCATGGTCTGGTATCTGTTAAGGCTCTGTTCCAGTGTGTGGATGGGCCCCATGGTCTGGTATCTGTTAAGGCTCTGTTCCAGTGTGTGGATGGGCCCCATGGTCTGGTATCTGTTAAGGCTCTGTTCCAGTGTGTGGATGGGCCCCATGGTCTGGTATCTGTTAAGGCTCTGTTCCAGTGTGTGGATGGGCCCCATGGTCTGGTATCTGTTAAGGCTCTGTTCCAGTGTGTGGATGGGCCCCACGGTCTGGTATCTGTTAAGGCTCTGTTCCAGTGTGTGGATGGGCCCCATGGTCTTTCCACACACTGGCCCTGGTCCTTATCTTTGTTGTACTGGTAGCAGTTGAAATTGTACTTCCCTCTAGGGTCTTTCAGCGCACTTATCCCTGGTTATGGGTATGCACTTTGTTGTACGTCGCTCTGGATAAGAGCGTCTGCCAAATGCCATTAAAGTAATGTAATGTTAAGGCTCTATTCCAGTGTGTGGATGGGCCCCATGGTCAGGTATCTGTTAAGGCTCTGTTCCAGTGTGTGGATGGGCCCCATGGTCTGGTATCTGTTACGGCTCTGTTCCAGTGTGTGGATGGGCCCCATGGTCTGGTATCTGTTCAGGCTCTGTTCCAGTGTGTGGATGGGCCCCATGGTCTGGTATCTGTTAAGGCTCTGTTCCAGTGTGTGGATGGGCCCCACGGTCTGGTATCTGTTACGGCTCTGTTCCAGTGTGTGGATGGGCCCCATGGTCTGGTATCTGCTAAGGCTCTGTTCCAGTGTATGGATGGGCCCCACGGTCTGGTATCTGTTAAGGCTCTGTTCCAGTGTGTGGATGGGCCCCATGGTCTGGTATCTGTTAAGGCTCTGTTCCAGTGTGTGGATGGGCCCCATGGTCTGGTATCTGTTCAGGCTCTGTTCCAGTGTGTGGATGGGCCCCATGGTCTGGTATCTGTTAAGGCTCTGTTCCAGTGTGTGGATGGGCCCCATGGTCTGGTATCTGTTAAGGCTCTGTTCCAGTGTGTGGATGGGCCCCATGGTCTGGTATCTGCTAAGGCTCTGTGCCAGTGCTTGGGTGGGCCATACAGTCTGGTATCTGCTAAGGCTCTGCTCCAGTGTGTGGATGGGCCCCACGGTCTGGTATCTACTAAGGCTCTGCTCCATTGAGAAACGTATGATGTAGTCATGAGGTTTTTAGTGACGGCTGTGGATTGCAGCAGAGTTTTGCATCATTAGGTATTGCTTTAAGAGGGCTCCGAGCATCCTCAGTTGACCGGCAGTTCTTTGAACTAAGCTTGAGCCAATCACAAGAAAGCCAAGCTCCTTTGAGTTCTGTCCCAAGGGTTATGTTGCGGCACCTTCAAACAAAGTTTCCTTCCACGCTCATTCCCCATCTTCTTTTCAAAGGAACCACTCTTTTTTTTTTCTTTTTCTTTTTTTTCCAGCTTTAAGATTCGCTTTCGTTTCAGAAGCGGAAAATTCGATTGAAATGTAATTCACCTGTAATCGAAGTTGAACTTGTTTGCTCATTAATCCGCGGATTGCTTGCGGAGTTGAAATATGGTGGTTTCATATTGAGACTTGCCAGCTGCAGCAAGAAATACTAAATAAAAAATCAAAATCTCTGGGGACTATGTAGGTATGGCTGAGCATGCCAATATCGTTAGGTTATATTAGGTTAGGAAATTCTTTATTAATCATTGCAGGGACACTCACTTGTAATCGTGTATATGACATGTAATACACACAAACATCCTACACGGTAGGCAAAAAAGGTTTTACAACGTTGCATTTTACACCGGCTTCCACATAATCATATTGATCAAAAAGGCATATAATATTGACCTAGCAAACTATAACAACATTCCGCTCTAACTAACACATCACAGAGATGAATGGCCACACTCACTACAATAAGGTTCATGAATTGGCATTAACTAATAGCTACACTAATGCATTAATTAAGCATTAAATTAACTTTTCATTATTTCACGTATTTGTATTAGTTACTTTAATATTGTGCATTCACAAACCATAGGATAAACTTATAATTAGGTAACCATTAACAAATACAAAATTTTTTTCCATTACAATATGAATGGGCATGAACTAATGTACTTAATGTGAATGTATGATGTTCAAATACATGAACAGAGCAGTACAGATTGACTTCTCAATAGTTAGTTAGTGAGCAACTGCAGTACATTAGTTTATGCCATTTTGTGTAACCTTATTGTAAAGTGTTACCAAACAAATACAGGAGCCTCTGTCCCACAGTTTCTTTTGCATGCTGGGAAGAGTATGCCGCACCGTGGAGGACTCATAAAAACCGAAAAACTAGCCAGACCACACTTCTGCTCACATCAAACACTCGAGTGTGGGGTGTCAAAGCACCTTAAGGCCGTTTGAAGCTGCCAAATCCAATCCTACCGGGTCTGCAAGTGTAGCAGTACTTTTATCTGAAATATTTGACCGTTATTATTATTTATTATTATTATTATTAATTTATGATGAATAAATATAGCGTGACTTTCTCGCCCTGCCTGTGGAGCGGTGTGAGGGGAGGAAGAGAGTGAAAAAAGCTGGCTCGGATCCGTCATGGTGGATCGTGCTTCTAACAGCTGTTTAGTGCTCAGAGCTGCCAGTTTGTTTCATCCCGGGCAAATGCCAGAAGAGAGAGGGGGAGAGCTGGCTATGGCGGGCTCAGAGATTCGTTCCGGAAGGTTCTTCAGAGAGATCAGGGCGGGAAGACTCTTCATCTCCATCTGCAGCTTCGATTCATTTTGCACAGACGCCTGAGTGTGTGTGTGTGTGTGTGTGTGTGTGTGTAGGTATATAGGTGTGTACGTGTGTGTGTGTGTATATGTGTGTGTGTATGTAGGTATATAGGTGTGTACGTGTGTGTGTGTATATGTGTGTGTGTATGTAGGTATATAGGTGTGTTTGTGTATGTGTGTGCATGTATGTGTGTATGTAGGTATATAGTTGTGTACGTGTGTATGCGTGTGTGTGTATGTAGGTATATAGGTGTGTAGGTGTGTATGTGTGTGTGTGTATGTAGGTATATAGTTGTGTACGTGTGTATGTGTGTGTGTGTATGTAGGTATATAGTTGTGTACGTGTGTATGCGTGTGTGTGTATGTAGGTATATAGGTGTGTAGGTGTGTATGTGTGTGTGTGTATGTAGGTATATAGTTGTGTACGTGTGTATGTGTGTGTGTGTGTGTGTATGTAGGTATATAGTTGTGTACGTGTGTATGTGTGTGTGTGTATGTAGGTATATAGGTGTGTAGGTGTGTATGTGTGTGTGTGTGTGTATGTAGGTATATAGTTGTGTATGTGTGTATGTGTATGTGTGTGTATGTAGGTATATAGTTGTGTACGTGTGTATGTGTGTGTGTGTATGTAGGTATATAGGTGTGTAGGTGTGTATGTGTGTGTGTGTATGTAGGTATATAGTTGTGTACGTGTGTATGTGTGTGTGTGTATGTAGGTATATAGTTGTGTACGTGTGTATGTGTGTGTGTGTGTGTGTGTGTATGTAGGTATATAGGTGTGTACGTGTGTATGTGTGTGTGTGTATGTAGGTATATAGTTGTGTACGTGTGTATGTGTGTGTGTGTATGTAGGTATTTAGTTGTGTACGTGTGTATGTGTGTGTGTGTGTGTGTGTGTGTGTATGTAGGTATATAGGTGTGTACGTGTGTATGTGTGTGTGTGTATGTAGGTATATAGTTGTGTACGTGTGTACGTGTGTGTGTGTGTATGGAGGTATATAGTTGTGTACGTGTGTATGTGTGTGTGTGTATGTAGGTATATAGTTGTGTACGTGTGTATGTGTGTGTGTGTATGTAGGTATATAGTTGTGTACGTGTGTATGTGTGTGTGTGTATGTAGGTACATAGGTGTGTAGGTGTGTGTATGCGCACGTGCGTGTGTGTGTAGCTGACCCTCGACACCTTTACTGAAAGCCCCAGTGGCAGTCCCCCATCAGAACACTGAACCCCAGCCCCACTCCCCGCTCACATTATACACACCGCACCGCTGCCTGAATAACTACACCACGAAATACTACACCAATAAAAAAAAAAAAAGGAAATAATGAAATAAAAAAAACCAAGGGCTCATATATTCCCGTGTAAGCGCTGCTGTTTCTGGGGCGCTGGGGCCCGGAGACTCCTTCGGGGAGCGGAGCAGATCACCGTGGCGACAGCCGGCGTTCCCGCCGCGGCGGTTCGGCCGATAGCGGCCGGTCGCCGTGCCGACACGATGATGCAGTGAATGTAGATCAAACCCGAATCCCCCCCCCCCCCACCCCGCCCCACCCTTCCCGGGGGGGGGGGGGGGGGGGGCCGGAGAGGGGAGATGGAGAAACGCAGTGGACCATGGGATTGAATCCTGGGAGTGCACAGCTGCACTGGGGTGGGGGTGGGGGGGGGGGGGGGTGGTGGGGGGGAGATGAGAGGGAATATATTGTGCTGTAATATTGCATATCAAACAAGTCCATTGGGACTTCTGTTTAAGATCTCTTCCCCGCTCTCTCTTTTATGCCCTCTCTTTCTCCCTCCCTCTCCCTTTCCCTTTCTCCCTCATACCCTCTCCTTTCTCTCCCTCTCTCTCCTTCCCTAGATCCCTCCCTAGTTCTCCTTCTCTCCCTCTTACTCTCTCTCTCCCTCCCTCTTGGTCTCTTGAGCCCCCTCTCCCTCCCTATCTCTCTCTCTATCTCTCTTTCGCTTTCTGTCTCATCCCCTCTCCCTTTCCCGCACTCTCTTTCTATCTTCCTCTCTCCTTCCCTACATCCCCCTCTCTTTCTCTCTCTCCCTCTCTCTCTACCTCTCTTTTGCTCTCCCTCCCTCTTGCTCTCCCTCTTCTTTCCCACCTCATTCATTACCCTTCAGCTATGAAGCTGAAAGGCTGGAACATATTTATAACAATGCAGGTGACTGATAAGGTTTTTCTTTCATTAATCAAAACGTGCTCTGTGATACAGAGGATGGCTTCTCTTATCCAAATATGGATGTTTTTTATAAAAGGTTTTTCCCTTTTATAAAAAAACAACTAAACATTTAAACTGGTTTCTGGCAATGCTTATTTTCCTCATGACAGATCACACAGTACTACAGGAGAGCCAGTGCCTATTTTACACATGATAGGTCACACAGTACTACAGGTGAGCCAGTGACTATTTTATAATTGATAGGTCACACAGTACTACAGGAGAGCCAGTGCATATTTTACCCATGATAGGTCACACAGTACTACAGGAAGACCAGTGCCTATTTTACACATGACAGGTCACACAGTAGTAGTTAGTTAACACCTACATTAGTTCATGTTAATTACGTTATTACAAAGTGTTACCAATTTCTGTTCAATGGCTTACTTGAAGGACAGAGTAACAGTGGCAATAATAGTCCATAATTACACACAGTAAAGTGTAGAATATTTTCAAATTATCTTTAAAAAGCAGCCTGGATCCTTAGTAAGTTCTCTGTACAACGGTAAGTTAATAAAATGGGATGCGTTCCTCACAGAATGATAATGGAGGCTATTCCAGTTTTATTTAAAAGAATTGGCCTTTGGGTAACTTTATTGAATCAGAGTATAACACCAGGAGAGCAGTAAGCAGTAATACGATAATGTTAATTGTGAAATTTCCATCATCATCTGTGCCAATTTTACTATGGTTCTCTTAAAAAGAAAAAGAAAAAAAGCGTTCTCTAACCTGTTTATCGTCTGTAGAATTTTTATATGATCTTCATAAATGTGTTCTTTAACCACTGAACATCAATACAAATCTTTACAGAGTCTCACTTCGTAAGTGCTGCAGTGCTTCATAAGTCTCTATCCAGTCTCTGAAGTCTAGCTGCCATGTGCTTATTTTTCTAACAATTTACATACACGCAGAGGAAAGCCTTGAGCACATGGAGGACATTTTGGCTCAAAAGACTTTTCATCATCATCATCAAGTTGGCTCAGGCCAAGCTATACTTTTGGAAAAGGTCTGGAAAGGTGATGCAGATTGCTCTTGTGGATTCGCCTATGCTCACTGCCCTCTGTGTGTTGCTCTGGATAAGAGCATATGCTAAATACAACAAGATAACATTGCGGGAATATACATGCACCGCAGTGCAAATCACTGGTTAATGAGACCAATGACGTGCTAGCCTTCACGATAAACTGCGCGGGCTCAGCTTGATCTTGGTAGATTTCACTGCAAACATCTGAAAGGCCTTTAGGGCCAATCAGACTACAGGCCCGGCTGTAGCAGCGTGGCTAAGGTGCATTACTGGGACCCAGAAGGTTAGTGGTTCAAGCCCCAGTGGCGCCACGAAAATAACCGCTTAGTCTAATAAACTGTCAGTGGCTTAGGATAAAAGCGTCAGCTAAATAACCTATTACAGTGAAATTATGACAGTATATATATAAATATATATATATATATATATATATATATATATATATAACAGTGAATACCACTTCAGCCTTTTGTCTTCAGCCACAAACCAGTTAAAGTATAGTGAGCCAGTTAATGTTTTGGAGACCTAACACTGACATACTTAGCAAGGCCTTTTATAGCGCACAATAACAGCATCATATGATTTACGAGTCTATAATAGTTTTGAAGAATCAATCCGCTCGGTTCAAACATCTATTAAAACCCAATTACCGGTGAGGAGATTAGCATGCAAAGGTTTTCTTGGTTCTGAATAATTATTACACAAATTAAACCAAAAGTAAGAATTATTATGATTATATTTACGATAGCAGCCTTGGTTATTAGTGAACTAATGAAGAGAAGCAGACCCCAGGAAAACTCAATGGCTGGAATGAGTCATCATTTACAGTACTATGCAGAAGTCTTAGGCACCCTCGACTTTATTATATATACATGTTTATTTTTTAGTGTTTGTTAGTATAAAAGGAACACATTTGAGATTTCCAAATATTCGTTTTCCAAAAGATTTAATTTTACAGAGACATTTTTGTATATAATTTTAAAAAGTTACATATTACTACTTTTTACATAAAAACTTGATCAAGGCTGTCTGAGATCAGAAGCAAGGAGCCAACCAAAGTCTGCAGAAGAACTGTGGCAAGTTCTCCAACATGCTTGGAACAACCTCCCTGCTGACTGTCTTATACAACTGCAGAACAGCATTGGTCATCTCAGAGAAGTGATGCAGGGTGGTCACAAAAAATATTGATTTGATTCAGTTTTTAACTTTATTCTGCAAAATTACTTAAATGCAGTGTAAAATGTATAGTATGTTTATTTAGGAGCTTTCATTTAATTATTTTTGAAAGATTCTTATCTGTACAGAATGTTCTACAGGTGCCCAATACTTTTGCACAGTACTGTATATATGCAATTAATTTTGAAAAACAATTAAAAGCAAAAAATACTTATTTTTTCTCTACAAAGACGGAACCAACTCGCCAAACTGAGTTGATTAAGAAATAGTGAAGCGGTTATGTTTTATTTGTTCAGGTCAAAAGCCGACTGAACGCCGGTCAGCGTTTTAATGCCCCCAGAATCTCTCCATCAGACACTTTTCCCAGGCTGGAATTGTTAAAACACACACGCGCACACACAAACACACACACACACACACGCACGCACGCACGCACGCACGCACACGCAAACAGAAACCCACAAAACAAAGAAAGAAAGAGGAAATTCTATGTAATTAATCTCCTGAGGCGTAATCACCACGTGTTTGCTGTTGTGCATAGAGGACCCAGCTCTGAACTCCCTTTTTATTTATGACATGCGCAGTTTCGAGCTTCATAGTGCGTATTTAGACCTTTCTCCGGGGGGCTTTGCGTCTGTCTCCCTTTTATTGATATTTGGTTCGAGACCAACGGATGAATAATCATCCGTCTTCGGCTTCTAAATAAAGGCGCATAGGCTAATGACTCGCCCGGTGCGTCGAGGCTGTATCCGCAGCTTTCGGAAGTGGTGGATAGGTTTAATTTAACGGCGCTGCTGCCGTTCATCGTCTGGGCGGGGCTCTTCCGACGCAAATTGTCGACAACAATAAAAGCGAGAGGAGCGAAGCGCGGCGAACGGATGCAGGAAACGGCGGGGAGCACTCATTATCTCTCGCGCGCGTTCACGACGAACCCATCCAGCGCCGAGCCTGACATAGCCTAATCGTGGCCTAAGCCGCGGCCACGAAGATTGCGGTTCAGCGCCGGGAGCGAGGATTTCTGCACGCGGCAGCGTTTGGGTGTAGGCCTACTGCACAGAAAACACTCAGACAGATTTATTTTGTGTGTGTTGCAAATTTGCAAGTTGAAAATCTTGCGGTTGATTAATTGTGCAAGATAAATGCAATGATCACCGCCAAATACTCTTCAGCTACAGTTGAACTATATATGGTCTCTGCTCTCACAGATAACATCAATGCATTTCCTGTTTTAAATTCACCATAAATTTTTTTCTCAGACTGCCCATCTCACTGAATATCAAAATACACGAATGCCAGATCCGACTACACAAAATGGAAGATCCTTCATATGAACATCAGCATTTAAATCGTGGCACAACACCAGCAGCCACTGATTTAACCTGTAGGGGTTTAGCAGACACTGATTGCCCAGAGAAAATCGCACAGATTACAGTTTTACACGCAATCACTTTATCCAGCTGGGTGTTCATCGTGCAGGTTTAGCAGCTCGCTGCAGGGGAAGAAGCAGCAGCACCCCATCTGGGATTCAAACTGGCAACCTCTGAGAGAGAGACAAAGCTCCATAACGCTTGCACCACATCTCACAGTACAAAAGGGGGCGATAGAGGCTACAGGGCCACCCATTAACGGAGAATCTTACTGCCTTTCCCGACTCATGGTGGTAATAGACTCCACGGGAACTGGGATGCAGAATCAGTGGGTACAGTTTTGGTGCAGTGTTGTGTGGAATATTTAGCTGACGCTCTTATCCAATGGGACTGACTGTTGATTAGACTAGACCGGGGACAATCCCTGGAGCAATGCGGAATTAAGGGCCTTGCTCAAGGGCCAAACATCTGTGCTGATTTTATCATGGTGTCGGGTGGAAACAGTGGGTAGTTTTGGCTCAGCGTTGGGTGGAAACAGTGGGTATAGTTTTGGCTCAGCGTTGGGTGGAAACAGTGGGTAGTTTTGGCTCAGCATCGGGTGGAAACAGTGGGTATAGTTTTGGCTCAGCGTTGGGTGGAAACAGTGGGTATAGTTTTGGCTCAGCGTTGGGTGGAAACAGTGGGTATAGTTTTGGCTCAGCGTTGGGTGGAAACAGTGGGTATAGCTTTGGCTCAGCGTTGGGTGGAAACAGTGGGTATAGTTTTGGCTCAGCGTCGGGTGGAAACAGTGGGTATAGTTTTGGCTCAGCGTTGGGTGGAAACAGTGGGTATAGTTTTGGCTCAGCGTTGGGTGGAAACAGTGGGTATAGTTTTGGCTCAGCGTTGGGTGGAAACAGTGGGTATAGTTTTGGCTCAGCGTCGGGTGGAAACAGTGGGTATAGTTTTGGCTCAGCGTCGGGTGGAAACAGTGGGTATAGTTTTGGCTCAGCGTCGGGTGGAAACAGTGGGTATAGTTTTGGCTCAGCGTCGGGTGGAAACAGTGGGTATAGCTTTGGCTCAGCGTCGGGTGGAAACAGTGGGTATAGTTTTGGCTCAGCGTTGGGTGGAAACAGTGGGTAAAGTTTTGGCTCAGCGTCGGGTGGAAACAGTGGGTATAGTTTTGGCTCAGCGTCGGGTGGAAACAGTTGGTATATTTTCGTGTTGTGTGGGAAGCCATTACAGTCCAGCCCTGGGCTGCGCTGATCCTTCCTGCGTAATTAAGTCAGAATCAATTAAAATCTCAGTAAACTCGGGCGACGGCTTGGTAAATTACGCCGTCTGACGGCTCTCCTCTCGGCACTCTCCCGACCAAAAACCTGCGAGGACCTCAGCCCTTCGGCCGAGCAGATGGAGAGGACGTCTTTACGAGGCGCAGAACAACACGCTTAATCCCCCCTCCCTTCACTCCCATCGCGGAGCGCGGCGGTGTTCGAGACGGAGGCGAAAGACGCAGACACTCGCGTCGTCCGCCATTTTGATAAACGCCCTCCGGAGTTCCGGCTCCGGTGGAGCGACTTCACGCAAAACAACGAGCGAACGAAAAACGTATTTACAACACGGTCGGGAGCAGAAGGTGTTGCCTTTTGATACAATGCAAATTAAAACAAAAATGGAAGAAAAAGCAATAAGTGACGAAAATGGGGAATCAGATTAGATACGAATCCTTCCACAAGAGGTGGCGGGCTGACAGGAATACATCCAGTGTCGATTCCACTCTCAGGGAGTACATATAAGAGTTGATTTATCACTGAATATTTTACCGCTCCAGGAAGGTTCGTGCTGAAACATAGGACTTCGGGCATTAGCTGACTTAGCTTCAGGGCCTGAAATTAAATATTTATTCTGCATACGAGTACATTTGTAATGCAAGTTAACCTTTTCTTTTATATCAGGTTTTTCTTATTGGATTTTTACAAATTAACTTATACATATATTCATTTTCGTGAAGGGAGCAGAGGCAGTATGTTAATATGCTTGTCTATAGAGTTAACGGTACACGATTGGAATTTATTTAAGT
Source organism: Conger conger (assembly GCF_963514075.1). Lineage (NCBI taxonomy): Eukaryota > Metazoa > Chordata > Actinopteri > Anguilliformes > Congridae > Conger > Conger conger. Next base: position 6,889,156 of record NC_083761.1, read on the forward strand.
CTGAACATTTCAGTGCTGGACACTCAGAAATAAAGGTATGGAAAGAGCCGGAAAAGGTATAAACGCTTGGTGCTGGGGCGGTACCCAATAGGTTCATAAAAGTCTACCACTAGCCAGCAATAT
>NC_083761.1:6891778-6899278 GCF_963514075.1 Conger conger
TGTGTGTGAGTGTGTGCCCTGTGAGTGTGTGCCCTGTGTGTATGTGTGTGAGTGTGTGAGTGTGTGCCCTGTGTGTGTGTGTGTGTGTCTGTGTGTGTGTCTGTGTGTGAGTGTGTGCCCTGTGTGTGTGTGTGTGTGTGTGTGAGTGTGTGTCTGTGTGTGTGTGTGAGTGTGTGCTCTGTGTGTGTGTGTGTGTGTGTGTGTGTGTGTGGCCTGTCTGTGTGTGTGTGTGGGCCCTGTGTGGGTGTGTGTGTCTGTGTGTGTGAGTGTTTGCCCTGTGTGTGTGTGTGTGTGCCCTGTGTGTGTGTGTGCCCTGTGTGTGTGCATGTGAGAGACCTGTGTGTGTGTCTGTGTGCCCTGTGTGTGTGTGTGAACTGTGTGTGTGAGACCAGTGTGTTCATGCCTGTCTGTGTGTGTGCGACCTGTGTGTGTGTGTGCGCATGTTTCTTTCCTGCGTGCACTTCCTTTGAGCGTTGTGGATCTATTTTGCGTGTGTGTTGGTCCTTTCTATAGTTGTCTTTTCTTTGTGTCTGTGTATATTGTGTGTGTGTGTGTGTGATTCCTTTGTACACTCTGTGTATTTGCATGTATCTTTGTGCCCGTATGGGAATTTAAGCACAGTAGCATTTGCATGTTCACAAGGGAACGCACCTGTGTGTGTGTGTGTGTGTCAGGGGTTTAGATCTGAGGCTGAAGACACACTTCCTCTCCTTTTAACTTTTAAAAAAAAAATAAAAAAGTTGTTGTTGAAAAAAATAACGTCACCCTGGATCTCTCTCTCTCTTTTGCAGAACTGAGGAACTTTAATGTCACCCATCCGCCTACTCTCCCTGGTATGACCTTGATATGATCCCCCATAGCTGAGGCAGCAGAGGCCAACGTGACAGGGAGGTTTTTAATTATGTCCTAGGGTGGACAGCCGGCCTCGTCCTCATTACCGAAATCAGCTGGAACGAAATAACTGTTCCGGGGCAAGATCACACAGAACGGCTCTCAAATGTGAACAGTCTACTTGGAAAAATAAAAATAATAATAACTTCTTGGTTTCAGGATAGGTAGAAGTGCTTTACTTCAAAGTACTTCAGTGCTTTTGTTTTTTTTTTAAAACGTACTTTGGAGCGTGTCGTAAAGTGCAGTTGTCTTTTTAAAGGCTCGGTCTTCGGGCAAACAGGAGGGCCAGCTGTCGATAGAACGGGAGGGGCTTGGCTCCGGGTGGCGTTCGGGCTTTGATGGAGCCTGGAGGTGAACCGGCGTCGTTACGCTCCCCATTAAAGTGCGTCGTCAGGACAACGGGGGACGGTTCCCCCGAGCGAGATCGCTACCTGCCGGGGAAGCGGCAAGCTGTTGAGCGGTTGGCAACGCGCGTTATCTCCGAGCAGGCGGGCTGTCTCCAGGCTAGCGAGGGGCTCGTTAGCTCCGCTGTCAGCAGAGACAACGGGCGCTTCTGGGACTCTCCGTCACCGCTAACTGAAAAACATTTATTTGTTTCCAGCGCAGAGAGCCTCGGAGCGACTCTGTATATTTTTTTGGCAACAAATGCCGTGTTCCGCTGTAATTGGGCGCGCAGCCAGAAACATTGAGCACAATTAATCAGCGCAAAAGCTGTGTTTTTGACAACAGCAGAAAGGCAGCCAGCACCACGTGTTGTCCTGTTAAAGCAATTTAAATAGGCGATTCTTGGACGTGCGTTTACCATTTTAAGGGGACATTGAAGGCATTTTACCAGTACAAAAGGACCTGAGGACATAAACGTTAATGTCATAGAAAATGTTCCTGAACCAATTAAATACAAAAAAGAAAAAAAGAGAAAAGATAATTAAAGGATGGAGTGCTTATGGACTGTAAAGGTGGATTATACTCCATTTACATTATATTTAGGCCAACTATGTTCCGGCAGACCTGGGTGAAATATGTAATTGTTTTGGATTCAAATACTTTTCTGTGCTCGATTGATTTTGTCTGGTGTGACTGAGCCAACCCAGAGCACCAGAAGGCAGGGTTTGCACTTTTTGAGAGTATTTCATATGTATGGGATCTAATACACCAGACAAGCTCAGTAAAGCGTAGAAAAGTATTCAAATCCAAAAAGATTATTTATTTGACCCAGGTCCCGTGACGGGTGCCTCTTGGCCCGGGTTGGGCAGTCCCAGTCCTGGAGGGCCAGTGTGCATGCAGGTTTTTGTTTCCACCAATTACCCTGGCCAAACGAGCTCAGTCATTGATGAGACCATTGGTCTCCAGTCTTATCTGGAGGGCCGGGGAGGGTGCAGGTTTGTGTTTTAGCTCTGCACTAAGATCCTACTTACTGTACCAAGGCCTTGATTGATTGAAGGGCTTGATTTGGTTAATTAGTTGAATCAGGTGTTGTAGTGCTCAACTAAAAACAAAAACCTCAGCACACACCGGTCGTTTTCCCATAAGATTGGGTACCGCTGGATTTGACCACAGTAAAACATACACACAGTATAATGACACCGGAACATTCAGTCAGACATGCGCATATCAAGAAACGTCTAAATGGCTAAAATGTCAGATGGTCGTAAATGTTGTGGATAATTAAGTAATTAAGGCCAGGAGTTGGCATGGAAACCCGAAACTGATCCGGCCCCCCTCGCCCACCCCTCTGTTCAAGGCTCTTTGACCCCCCCGTGGTCGTCCAAACCATCTGTGCCCACAAGGTTCTCCTGGCACCCGGCCTGCGGCACACTGTGCCCGGCCCAGATGGTAGGAGCATGACCCCTGACCCCTGACCCCTGACCCCCCCCCGCCCGGGACGGGACTCTCAAACAGACCCCGTCTGGGGGGTCTACGACCGCACAGACTGTGGGCAAATACACGTTTTAAATACAAACCTGAGGATTTTCAGCAAAACACTTTACTAACTATAACACACAATCATATCAAATGTTTGATTTTGGTTTGTAGTGTTGGTGAATATAACATTGGCATGTTATGTCATCCGCAGGAATTTTATTCGGTGTCAACTAGGGGGACAAAAGGTCCACACTTTCAACAAGAACGTGCATTTAAAAACAATTTAAAAATTAATCAATTAATTAAAGCAACCTGTGATTCTCTTACCACCACAACTTGTTCTTATTGTGAAATTTTAAATATCGCGGATTCGACTTTCTTCGTTTCCTTTGCCTCGTCTCACACCCAGGGTAAGATATACCGCGTGCCACCCCTCCTTATCGCGCGGTAAGGTAAATTGATTCCATAAAACACCGGTTTACCGTGAAGAAGCCGCAGAGTCACTGTCAGACAAAGAACGTTCACTGAAAATGGGCCGTTACTCCGGGTAAGACGCGAGGGCAACGACTGCTGTTAGAACAGAGAAAAGACACCGCTCTGCGTTTTTGATGGAAACCCCCCCATTCCCCGGATGCGATAACAGTACGCTGACAAACCATTGCGCGGCCTCCATCACATAGCAAACAACCAGCATCCATCTGCGCTATCGATGATAACACGATACCGAAATACTATCCTACAAGATACCGAGATACTGAAACTACCTTCCTTTGTAATAGAAGATATTCTTCTTACACTGGAGTACGGTTCCTATTCGCTGCTATTTATAGAACAAAGGCAGTTTCTATATACCCTCAAAGAAACATTCAGAGCATGAAGCGTGGCCTCAAAAAAAAAAAAAAAAAGCCTACGATGACTCATCTGAATTTTGGATCCTCGGGAAAACGGTGTGATATTTATTTTTATTTTTTTGCACTTTGTAGAGCGCCAACCAAATGCGTCAAGTTGGTTGGAACCAAACAACGTTCAAAATCCGAGAGTAAAAATAACTTGTACCAGTGGGGGCAGGCAAAAGAGAGGCAGAAGAATAAGATTAATTCCGTTATCCATGACGGCAGAACGGTGGCAACGCTACAATAGCACAGCGAAACAGAAATTTTAAGTAGTGTTTCATTTAATAAGATGCGCATTTCGCTGTGACTGACCTTAGATGCACCGCGCGAATGCGTGGCCATGGAGACACGTATGAGCTCGCGCTATTGCACAAAATAGTTTTCGGTATCGACTTGATTAAGATTATCAGGAAGACACCCTTTATTTGTGGAATAATTATGTTGTCGGCGTTTTGTTGCATTTTGTTGTCTTGTCCCTGCAATGTGTTTACAATTTTAACCGAGAGAGAGAGAGAGAGAGAGAGAGAGAGAGAGAGAGAGAGAGAGAGAGAGAGAGGAAGTTAAAGGAGAGATGCGTTGGCTGAAGTGCGTATGATGCAATTGATCCCATTTCATGCCTTCTTGCCGAGGTTAAAACAGGCGAACAAAGGCTACCATGGAAACACACACGGGGGAGTTAGTGATTGATTTAACCTCGGTCAAAAGGCGTAATTATGAACCTCGGAAATCAAGATATTAATGGCGGCGGCATTCCAATTAACCCCCGAGAACCACTGCAGTCACAATGCAGAACGCCAAAAAGGCATAAAACGGGTACCACTTTATTAAATTCGCACGAAAAGGAAATGACTAGGGGAGGTTTTTCCACAGAAAACAGAATAAAAAACGATTTTTTTTTATTTCTATTTTCATTACGAGTTGACTGCAGTGCATGCACGACTCAAACTCAGTGCCGTGGTGGAGGGCCGTGTGTGTGCTGTTTTTCATTCCAGATCTTGATTATATAATTAGTTCAATTATTTGCGTAATTGGGGCTAAAGGTTCGCACATAATATATAAAGTGAAATGCATTGTCTTTGTGCTGCCTAAAACACAACTGTCGCTTATATTCGGTGCTGTAATGGAGTTAAATGCATATGGCTGAATGAATAATTTGAATCAATTAAGGCAACGTTAATTGGTTGGACTGAAAACTGTCACAGCGGCATGCCCTCCTTGGCGTTGCGTCTGAGGCCACCGCTCCGGACCTCGGAATAAAACGCTCCTCCTTTTACAACCATGAGGAATGGTCCCTGGAACTGACTGCAGCGATATTCCACACAGCTGACCCGGGCCAAACAACTACTGTTAATCAGCACGACGCTATCGATTCTCGCGCCAATGAGCCCGTCTGCATGCTGCTTTCAGCACAGGCGGAAGATCCAGGTCCAGAAAGTAAAAATCCTCAACCAGCACTTTGGTTCCAATAACCTGGATTTGATAATTAGCACAATTCTTCAGCCTGGAGGTATAAATAATTAACCCCATTGAAGAGTAGGGTGTGTGTGTGTGTGTGTGTGTGTGTGTCCGTCCGTCCGTCCGTTTCTGTGGATAGAGAGAAGAAAAAGCAATTGATAAAGCATTCATAACACGTTATATGGTACGTTGCATATGATATTTTAGAAAATAATTTAAAATATATAGATAGAGTGTTTATATGTATATACGAGTAATCAGTCATCAACCACGGAGAGCTCAGTCAGTTTTATATTAGAAGTGAAAGATGACTGAGAAATAGCAGGCGGTAACAGTATTGGAGGAGCACTCAATTAACTTTAGTGTTGGGGGCCTGCAGGCGGAGATGTGCTTTGATATGGTGTGGATTTTACTTTCATTTTCTCATCTGTCTTCGCCTTTCATTTCTTCCTCTCTTCCATTGCGCAGATTGACGGTAAAGCGAGTCTTTTGCGTGTGTGCTCGTCAGCGCCATCTAGTGACGGACCCGCTTAGCCCACTGCCTGAAAACGTAGGGCCTTCAGCATGTCCTAAATCTTATAGCACACACAAAACTAATACCACGATCAAATGATTGGAGCTTGTGCTTGTGCTTATTTATGATGCAAAACAAAAAAACAAAAACAAAAACGCACAAACACGAATACTTGTGCTAATCTGAAGTGCAGAAAGAGGCGCTGAACTGCAAACATGAAAACAAACTTGTAACTTTGAAGTGAAAATCACCAACACAGGTATTATTGGGTTCCCATAATTCCTCCCGTAAACTAGGCTTGAAAAGATTTCAGACACTATGGGTTTAAAGAAATGTTCACATTTCACAAGTCATTTTCACTTTCTTTGTAGTAATTTCCTGACAAACAATTATGTGAAAATGAGCAAGAAGCATGATTAGTATCAAATGGACTACTATTAGTATCAAAAGAAAATCCAAGTGCATAAAGAGAAGCAAACATTCTTGACGGCACCCATCCCTGGATTTGCTTTAATTGCTTTTTTATCTTAACCCTTTAAGGTGTGAGGTCACAAATACATGATTAGAACATTCTTAACTGATGTCACAATCACTACTGGTAACAGAAAACAATGTTCTAGTTCTAGAATACAGACGAAGAAAACATTCCACAAAACCAACTCCTCTGTCAATATTGAACAATGTGTTCACAGTCTCTCACCACTGAGAGACACACAGGCGATCTGATTGGATTTCCCCTTCCTCTTCTTCACATTATGTCCACAGTCTGGACAGCTTTCCTGACGAATTCACTCCTTTTCCATTGTTAAAGGTGCAGCATGACACCTACCGAACCAAGCGTTGTATGCGTGTCCAGTGCGTCGACAGTCCGCCTTTTATGACCTTTAAATGCAACATTTTACCGCAGTATTCCTCGTAGACTTCACTCACGTTTTTAAAGATGATTTTTTTCACTGCTTATCTTAGTGGCTGTATTAATACAACAACCATAAAATATACAGGGCATCTCAATCAGCAGCATCAGTTATATATCTATCTCAGAAAGTGTAAGCACGCAAATTGATGCACAATTGCACTAATCAACAACAACAACAAAAAACATGAATCGAATGTCAAGCCTTGTGTATGATGGATAGACTTTGTTTGTTTTCTTCGATGCGTTCAATACAATCCATGTTCTTCAACAACTTCGATTAAAAATGGAATCATGGCGAACTGAAACTCGTTAGGCATGCATTAGGAAATTAGCCATGCCACTGCCCGGCAAACATCTCATATAGACGAGTTTTTTCTGAGTAGCAACCGCTGCAATGTTATTTGAAAAAATCTTTGGGAATTCGTCCATGACTTCACATTCTGGCACGAGCATTTTTCTACAAAATATATTTTATAGCCTATAAATTGTCATTGGCAGATGGTTACCTGGCAACATCCAATCAAAGCCGCAGCTCGGATGCCTCAAAATACCGCACCTGCCTCGTGGCTGCTCACCTTTCGAGGAAGGTCTCTGTTCTGCCAGCAGCAAAGAAAAATGATGTATCCGTTAATACCCAACGCTATTAATGCGTCGCGCATTATTTTACTGCCTGGCGACGGTATCCAGGGCCTCGCTTTGCAGTCCTGAGGTCAATCACATTAACGACAGTCCTTCTGTTTGCAACTAACGTCAAATCCTGACGTGATTTAGCTTCAGCGGGCCCTAAAAAGATATTTATCCCCCCCCCCCCAGATTCAGATTCCTGGAAGGGCTATTATTGTGCAGTCCTTTAATGGTGAGTGAAGAGTTGCTTTTAGACCTCGACTGTGAAAATGAGTCCGGGATACGTCTCCGCGCGGTTCTCCTGGGACTTCCGGGGGCTCTGCGCTCGCTGCGCTCAGCGCGTG